>NC_134492.1:24859757-24954757 GCF_040206685.1 Ascaphus truei
CAGGGATGAAGTTTGGCCTGTGGGGATTGTCTCTGAGAGAGAATGGCGCCAGCACCGACGTCGGATGCGTCTACCTCTAGGGTAAAGGGAAGCCCGGGGTCAGGGTGACGCAAAATAGGAGCAGAAGCGAAAGATTTTTTGAGGGAGTCGAAAGCTTGGAGAGCTACAGGAGACCAGACTGCTGTGTTAGCTCCCTTCTTGGTAAGGGCAGTAATGGGGTTCACGGTAGAAGAAAAATTATTGATGAATTTACGATAGTAATTCGCAAATCCCAAGTTTCGCTGTATGGCTTCCAGGGAAGTGGGTTGTGGCCATTCTAAGACAGCCTTGAGTTTGACTGGGTCCATAGAGAAGCCAGTGCTAGAAATGATATATCCAAGAAAGGGAATGGAAGAAAGATGAAAAGAACATTTCTCTAGTTTAGCATAGAGATTGTTCTCCCGAAGGCGGGACAGGACTAATTTGGTGTGCTGAATGTGGTCATAGAGGGATTTGGAAAAAATAAGGTTATCATCAAGGTATACGATAACGAAGCTGTCGAGGAGATCACGGAAGATCTCGTTGACAAACTCCTGGAAGACCGCCGGGGCATTGCACAGGCCGAAAGGCATGACTAGATATTCATAATGCCCATCCCGGGTGTTAAAGGCGGTCTTCCATTCGTCGCCCTGACGGATGCGGACAAGGTTATAGGCTCTGCGGAGATCAAGTTTGGAAAAAATTGTTGCCCCCTGTAAACGATCAAAGAGTTCGGAAATAAGTGGCAGGAGGTAGCGGTTCTTGATCGTAATTTTGTTAAGACCTCTGTAATCAATACAGGGGCGCAAGGAACCATCCTTTTTCTTAACAAAAAAAAATCCAGCTCCAGCTGGAGATGAAGAATTGCAGATGAAACCCTTCCTCAAATTATCCTGGATATACTCGGTCATGGCCTTGGTCTCGGGTATGGATAGGGCGTAAGAACGGCTTTTGGGTAAGGTAGCACCGGAAAGGAGCTCAATAGGACATTCAAAGTCTCTATGGGGAGGTAACACTTCAGAACGTACCTTATCAAAAACGTCCGCCAGGTCCCAGTAGACCACTGGAAGAGAAGTTTTATACTCTGCGGGTAATTCCACTCCGGCTAACATCCGTTTGGGGGGAAGACAGGTCTTAAGGCACTGGGGGCTCCATCGTATGGGTTCTTTATTAACCCAATCTAATTGTGGGTTATGAAGCTGCAGCCAGGGGAGTCCCAGAATTACATCTACCGATGGAGTGTGGATCACGTCCAAGATAATCTTCTCTTGGTGACCGTCCTCCGTGGAGAGGGATAGAGAACAAGTCTCCAGGGAAATAAAGGCTGGTTGGAGTGGACGCCCGTCTATAGCCTCCAGACCAACTGGAACAGCCTTAGATCGGAAGGGAATCCCATTCCTATAGGCAAAACTCTGATCAATAAAGTTCCCCTGAGACCCAGAATCTATAAAGGCAGAAGCGGGGATCAGGGAGTTATTCCAGGCCAGAGAAATAGGCAGCATTATACGATTGGGAAGTACTTTAGAAGAAGAAAGAGGAGAAGAGATTATACCCAACGAGACCCTCTCATACCTTATTGGGTCCTGGCGTTTCCCGGTCGCAGAGGACAGCTTACCAGCAGATGACCGGGATGACCGCAGTAATGGCACAGTCCA
Source organism: Ascaphus truei (assembly GCF_040206685.1). Taxonomy (NCBI): domain Eukaryota; kingdom Metazoa; phylum Chordata; class Amphibia; order Anura; family Ascaphidae; genus Ascaphus; species Ascaphus truei. The sequence goes on from NC_134492.1 coordinate 24,861,431, forward strand.
CCATCTCGTCGGCGCTGTCTCTCAGACGCGGATAGCCGATGACCTCCGAGCTGCATAGGTTCGGGCTCATCCATGGGTTGGGGGACGTAATGAACGAGACTGTGGCTGAAAGACCGGGAGGAGGTGGTACGAGGAAGAGTGCGTTCCAGTCTTCTCTCTCGTAACCGCTGGTCCACGCGGATGCAGACGCAATGAGATCCTCCAATCTGGTGGGTCTCTCCATAGTGGCCAGCTGGTCCTTGATAGCATCTGACAGACCCTGCCAAAAAGCTGCTGATAGTGAGCCATCATTCCAGGAGGTCTCCGCCGCGATGGTCCGGAAGTCCAAAGCATACTCGGCGACAGGACGAGTACCCTGGGAAATATGGAAGAGAGAAGAATCGGCCATAATTTGGCGACCAGGCGTATCAAATACTTGCCTGAATTCTCGAAGAAAGCGAGAATTGTCGTGCGTCATGGCAGGCTCCCGCTCCCAGATGGTGGATGCCCAGGCTAGGGCCTTTCCGTTCAAGAGAGACATAATATAGGCCACCTTTGAACGAGCAGTGGGGAAGTGCGAAGGAGATAATTCAAATTGCATCTCGCACTGATTAAGAAACCCTCTGCACTCATGGGGATCCTCTGCATAGCGGTTGGGAGCCAGGAGACGAGGATCCACAGCCACGGGAAGACCCGGGGAGGGAAACGCCGCAGCTGCCATGACAGAGGAGCCTGGGGAAGGCTGCAACGAGGAGGCAAGCTGCGCCTCTAGCTGGAGAAATCGCTGCATGGTGCTTGGTTGCTCAACCTCTTCGGGGTCCATGTCTGTGGGGCTGAGCATAATGTTACGCTGTGCTCACCACGGACAAGGAGGGACCCCGAAACTGAGGTGAGATGGGTAACAAACTGCACCCACAGCTACGGGGACACGCCTGGATAGTGGAAAATAGGCGTCTGGAACCGTCTGGGAGTATAAGATAAAGTAAGATACTCGCCAGACGAGAAGGGAGGTTCCAGAAGATAGGTGGTACCGAGAGCCTGGGGTCCAGAGCCGGGAGGTAGGTCGGAATCCGCAAGCCAAGGTAAAGGGGTCGGGGAGTCCAGGTGGTCAGGATACAAACCAAGGGTAGAAGTCCAGAGCGGGTCCACAGCCAGGCCGGTTCGGTACACAAGGGATCACTAAGGAGACAAAGAGACAGGAACTGAGGCAGGCACGACCGTGGTTAACACAGGTCATACAAAGCTATGCTCAGCCAAAGAATGAATGGCTGAGCAAGGTATAAGTAGGAGGAAGGACCAATAGGGAGAGGGGGAGTAACGAGGGAGCGGCTCCAGGGAAGATAGGGATTGGTAGGGAGAAATTTACCACAACTGCGCTAGATGTGCAGCTTTTGAGCGGTGCACGCGCATCAGGCGTGTGGGCCGCGCGGCCTCAGCTGGGGACGGAACTCCTCCTTGAGGGAGGACATAAAGGTCCTTGGCCGTGCGCGCGCATGCGCGAGATCAGTAGCCGCCGCGGGAAGCGGAGGAGAAGGAAGATCCCGCCCACGGCGGCGTGGAGGCAGAGCTGGAGCGGGGGTAAGTAAAGTCGCGGGTGAACCCCTTTAGACAGAGGTGTTCCCCCGGACCTTACAGGCACGAGGTAAAGTGACGTCTACGTCCGAGGCTATACTAGGTACACACGACGACACGCACGCCTGCTGCAAAGGCTATTTGTGACCTAGGAGAAGACCCGACGGGGAGGCGAGGCGGAGGCGTGCCCGTGACATCACATGAGTAATTCGCCCTCATTAGCTGAACCGCTCACATGACCCAGCCGTCGCGCGACAAAATCAAATTATTTTGTCAGCTCGGCAGTCGCGCTTCATCACGCGTTCTATGGCCTACCACATGGAGGCACTGCCTTTTGTACGCGACGGCGTGCGCAGTCGTGCTAAGTATGGATGCAGTCTAGGGTCACAAGGAATAGAGATGAGCGAACATATTGCAGACTATTTCTGGGTACTCGGGGGGGGGGGGATGTTTTCCCCCCTACTGTAGGTTGAGCGGGGCAGAGGGTAGTGAGTGTAAAGAGGACTGAAAATAATACTGTCTCCAAGGATCTTATGATAAAAAATAATTGTATTGAACAGTCTTTTGGTCAAACAGTGTGTGTGTGTGTGTGTGTGTGTGTGTGTGTGTGTGTGTGTGTGTGTGTGGGTGTGGGTGTGTGTGTGTGTGGGGGGGGGGTGGTTACATGGGGTTTTCAAGAACTCTCATATATTTATTCTATATATGTACAGTGACCTCTGGTGAAAAGGACAGAATCAATGTTCCATTGAGTCCCTTCTGTCACTTTGCTATTAAATGCCTGAAAGGTTACATTGACTGTATGGTAAAGACATATAAGCGTTAGAAATAAGTGCTTATAAGGGAGTGGGGGGAGAAAATACATTATTTTTCAATTATGAGAACTCAGTCAGAGTCTCAGTGCCAGCTCCCTATATTGGGCAAAGCACATAAGGTCTCCCTGCTTCAAACACCAATCACTAGAGTGTAAGCTCCTCAGAGTGCCATGCAGTGAAAGCACAGGAGAAGCCTGTAAATACGTCACATAGGTGTGTGCAGTGCAAGTGCAGAATGTCTACACTAGAGGGGGCTGTGATTTCTAATTGCATGTGAAAAGGAAGAGCTGCAATGTAACAACACTCCAATCTGTCTGCACCCATCGGGCAATCAGTCTGTCACTGTCTGTGCCCCTTTGTGAGCCTGCTACATTGTAAGGGAGTGTGGGCAGGAGGGTGACAGGTGGAAACAATGGTATCCCTCCTGGAATCCATGTGTTGTGTGGATGTGTACAGGATACTGCACCTGGCTGCTGTGTTTTGTGTGTCTGTGCTGCTGCTCAAGGCCATCCAGCTGTACCACTGGAGAAGGAAGCAGCTGAAAGCACTAAGGGCTTTCCCAGGGCCCCCCTGTCACTGGTTATATGGCCAGGCTCATGAGGTGAGTGAGGCATGCAGAATGGTCCAGCATTGCAGGATTAAACTACTGCCAGTGATGTGTTTAATGGGTTTTTAGGTCTTAGTGATTGATGCATTCAAACTGCCATTTATTACTATTATTTTCGTTTTAATACATTTTATGGTTGTCATGGAAATCTTTGCAAGCAAATCAATGATGTATTTTAGTTCAGGATCTATTTCCCTTATCTTCAGGGGCTATTCCCTTATCTTCTGCCCCCTGTTTGTGTTGCTGCAGTGGACCCCCCGAGAGACCATTAGGGGATAGCAGCTGGTACCCTTTTTCAATAATTATTTTAATAAGTAATAAATAATTGTTTACTATTTTTTATATTTCATGTAATGCATATACAATAAACTTTGCCTTTATTATGGGCTTTAGTGAATTCTCTCTAACTGGGGGACTGCTAATATGACAGTGATCAGCCAATTCACAGACAGGTCAAAATAGAGAACATTTTTAAAATTACATCAATCTCTTTTATATCACTATTTACCGTTTAAACGCTCATTGATTTTCGGAGTCTCTCATGATGTGGAGTCTTGCTGATTTTTAGAATCAACGTTTCGTTGGCTGCTATGATAAAAAGATCAGCATTTTTCCATAAAAATACCTTTTTTTTCTAACTACAAAACCTTAATCTCACTCATTTCAGTCAATGTAAGAACACCATAACAGCTGCTGTCACTTACAACTCAAACCAAAATGTGCTTTACAAATAAAAAGTACTTTAAAAAGAAGTTCACATTGAGTACGGAATTAATAGTTGTACAGAAATGTTACATTAATATGTAACATCGCTGTCCTAAAGAACAGACCGATGAACATCAATGGAGACTTTCAACCATTAGAGGTACTTCAGGCTGGTGGACATGCTTGAGTGGGGATTCCTCAGACCGCAGGACATGCGTGGGTGGGGGTACCTCAGTCTGGTGGACATAGTTGGGTGGGGGTACCTCAGGCCAGTGGACATGCTTGGGTGGGGGTACATGAGGCTGGTTGACATACTTGGGTGGGGAAACCTCAGGCCGGTGGACATGCTTGGGTGGGGAACCTCAGTCTAGTGGACATACTTGGGTGGGGATACCTCAGTCTGTGGGACATTCTTGAGTGAGGGTACCACAAGCTGGTGGACATGCTTGGGTGGGGGTACCTGAGACTGGTGGACATGCTTGGGTAGGGAAACCTCAGGTCGGTGGACACGCTTGGGTAGCAGAACCTCACGCCGGTGGACATTCTTGGGTGTGGGTACCTCAGGCTGGTGGACATGCTTGGGTGGGGGCACCTCAGGCCGGTGGACATGCTTGAGTGGGGGCACCTCAGGCCGGTGGACATGCTTGGGTGGGGGTACCTCAGGCCGAAGGACATGCTTGGGTGGGAGTACCTAAATCTGGTGGACATGCTTGGGTAGGGAAACCTCAGGCCGGGGGACACGCTTGGGTAGGGGAACCTCACGCCGGTGGACATGCTTGGGTGTGGGTACCTCATGCCGGTAGATATGCTTGGGTGTGGGTACCTCATGCTGGTGGACATGTTTGGTGGGAGCACCTCAGGCCGGTGGACATGCTTGGGTGGGGGTACCTCAGGCCAGTGGGCATGCTTGGGTGGGAGTACCTCAGTCTGGTGGACATGCTTGGGCGGGTGTACCTCAGTCTGGTGGACATACCTGGGTGGGGGTACCTCAGGCCGATGGACATGCTTTGGTGGGTGTACCTAAGGCCAGTGGACATGCTTGGGTGGGAGTACCTTGGACACTAGAAATAAACAAAACAATAATTTTGAACACTAAAAAACACTTTACAGAAAACAGGAAATGCTAAGGGGCAACTTGTATCATTATATAAGTTAAAGCCATATCGGCTTCTGGGGGTGGGTATTACTTCTGAATGTGCTGCAATAAGATATACCTGCTGAAACCTATACATTTAATAACCCACTGAGAATAATATTGTTTTATCAAGATATTATCCAATTCCACTTGCAGTTTCTTCAAGATGGACAAGATCTGGACAGGATCCTGAGCTGGGGTATAACGTTTCCTTACGCCAACCCTGTATGGTTTGGGAGTTTTGTTGCATACTTGAACATCACTCATCCGGAATATGCCAAGACTTTACTCTCCAGAGGAGGTATCCAGCTGCATTACATGCTATCAAGTCAACCATATGATCAGGATTTGGGTTAATCGAGTTACAGACAGAATAATAAAAAAAAATGCATAAACAAAAACTTCTTCAAACAGTACTAGCCAATATATAAATGTATATTCGAAGAGGTAGTGGTACAGATGAGTGAAGAATTACAGGCATACCCCGCTTTAAGGACACTCACTTTAAGTACACTCGCGAGTAAGGATATATCGCCCAATAGGCAAACGGCAGCTTGCACATGCGCCTGTCAGCACGTCCTGAACAGCAATACCGGCTCCCTACCTGTACCGAAGCTGTGCGCAAGCGGGGAGACTATAGATCCTGTTACAAATGCGTTATTTACATCAGTTATGCACATATATGATGTTTGCAGTACAGTACATTCATCGATAAGTGGAAAAAAGGGAGTGCTTCACTTTAAGTACATTTTCACTTTATATACATGCTCTGGACCCATTGCGTACGTTAATGAGTTCTATGCCTGTACATTCAAAGAAGGAAACCAGCTAATATTCAGAGGAAGTAATTCTTACCTTTGTCTTATCACTAGCTGTAGCCTGACTAGGGTTGCCAGGGGTCCAGTATTGAGCCGGACTGTCCTGTATTTGGACACTCTGTCCAGTACAAAATTTGAAGTAATCCTGGACATGTATGTGTCCGGTATTACCTCTCTGGACATAGTGACCTGACCGGCTTGGGGAGGCCGCAGGATTTCCCCGATCAGGGAGAGAGCAGGGCTTTTTGCTAGGGGGTTGGGTGGCTTCTTCCATCCTGATTGGCTGCACTACCCAGCAACAGCCAATCAGGATGGAGGTGTCAAGAGCTTGGTAGTGTGGCCAAGGAAATGTGCATGTCTCAAGCTCATTGAACCTTAGCCATTGTGTCCAGTATTTTTGGAGAAGCCCCCTGGCAACCCTAGTAGCCTCAGATATAAATACTCTAACAGATTGCTTTTTTTGGCATTGCCCTAACTCTTTAGGGGGTAGTTTTTATACAATGAAGCGGTTGTGTGGGATATTTTCAGCTAAGAGTGCGGTGAGCGAACAACATTTGTTATTTAATCAATCAAATAACAAGCTGCTGCTAGCATGAATCAATTAATTGTTGCACTTTTTCATGTCTTTTTTATTGATTGTTTTTCCCCCCTTTGCTGAATATTGCAGATCCCAAAGATAATGTGACTTATACGCATTTAATTCCCTGGATCGGTAGGTATTTTTTTATTCACTCAAACGATTATGTATAGTATTGTGGGAGCAAATTTAGTCCAGTTGTATCCGCACATGAGATGTCATTTACCCGAGAAGGGCGTAAACCCCCGAAATCTTGTATTGAAATTATATCCAGTCTAAATATAAAAGGTACACATACTATGTAACAACTTATTAATCCACTTATTGGAGAGGCGGTACAAACCACGTACAAGGTTTCTGTACTGAGGTACCACTTGTTATAATTAAAAGTCTGTATTGTCTTTCATTAATTGGACGTTATCTCGCAGTCTTTGCTTGTAGACTTGCATGGGGGGAAAAAACATCCAACCCCTCCTCCTTCTCTGGTACTGTGTTCCCACTCAGCCCAATTCTCATACACGTGAATGGCCAAAAACACAAAAAAAATCTACATCGGTTGCTTCTGACTTATGTCTCGTAGTGAACAATGCATTGCAGGTCCCTTTGGCTGGGAATGGGGTATTGAGCCACACATAATATTTGTAATAAATGATCTTTTGGGATCAGTGGATGAAAGAAGGAGATTGTAGACAAATATTTTTTGGCCCAGAGAATTACATTGCTGCTGTAATGTACCAAAGGTTCAACTCCCTCCTGGTTAATATGTTTCTAACCCTGTGGCCCTTCTGAAAGTCACATTACAGATTTGTTTATTAACTTCTTCAATGCTAGATTATCCTGAAACCCCCTGGAACATTTCTCAGAAACATTGTTACAGTATTCATCAAATTCAAATAGCTTTATGTCTGTCTCCAGTGTTTTCATTATTTTATTGAATTAGCCTCTGCCACCTCCGTTGGAAGACTATTCCGGGAATCCACCACTTTTTTATATCTCCTTGACCCTGCCACCCTTCAGTTACACAGCCTGACCTGTTTGTTCCACTTTCAGCGCTGGACACCAGCGGTTCTCTACATATTTACCTTTCAAGGGGGCAATGCCTCCTAGGACCAAAATTGACTAATTCCAGTGGCATGTTAAAGGGTGGCATGTTTCATCTGGATGATTAACATCCTTTTACCGAAATCTGACACCTATAAATATTTTTAATTTAGGTTTTAAGATATGCCGAAAAATAAAAGGGGTCCCGTTTTTCTGAACACTGAATTAGCTTTGGGGCTTGGCTTTAATCTCCAGAAACACAACGACCGTTACAGATTTTGATACCATGAGTTTATGAACATTGACTTAACGCACCTTTGTGGATCAGGGCCTCTGTGGGATTGCACCTTTAATCTGCCGGTAAAACAAAGAAAAATACAATATGGCTGCCATGGTCACCCAGTAGAAAGCGGTGATGTCATGTGCCGTCGTGCCCTTCTATTGGTTCAGAGGAGTTAGGCTGACCCAGCTAAATTCCTGAAGAGGAAATAAGACCGCAATTTAAAATATGAGCCTGTTTCAGTGCCGTCAGTGAGGCTATAATGCCCTGCTCTGTGTATTTAGCAATAACATGCTGCTGTGTGTTCCCTGTTTTATTTAGGAAAAGGATTGTTGGTCTTATCGGGGCAAAAGTGGTTCCAGCACCGCAGGCTGCTGACTCCTGGGTTTCATTATGATGTCTTGAAGCCGTATGTGAAGTTAATGGCGGATTGCACCCAAGTCATGCTGGTAAGGGTAACTTCCAATGAGTCTCTTCCATGGTCCATGTCTCTCCATAATTGGTTTAGATAAGCATCTGCAGACATAGAGGTCTATTCTTTCAAAGTCCTTTCGGAGTCCTGTCATCTGGAGAGCTACTGTACAATAAATAGTGGTTGTAAAAAAAAAGTAGCAGTACTTTGTGTGATTTCAATACATTTCAAACCAGCTGAACCGTAGAGTTAAGCTCAGTTTACAAAGGTTAATATTAAATGTATTTATTAAAGATCAAAAGAATGTAAATTGATTAGTAGAAGTGTCTTATTTGCATGAATCAATATGTATCCCCTTTTTGCCAGGAACACTGGCTTCAGGCATAACCGTTCTTTATGTTTTTCTATTTGCCTAATGGTAGCATCTCAGTTACTTTGCAAACAAGTAATTAAACAAAGTTACAAATTTATATACTGGCAAACTCTTATCACCACAACATGTCATTTAAACATTTCACTGTCCATAGTTCACTTTCGGCTTACGTCCTTTGAAGGATAAATTAAGTAATGATATATTCCAGGTGTGTCAATCACAAAATATTGGTGCCCACACCCCTAGCACCCCCTCTGGTGTTTACACACTTCAGTAAGGACAGCAAATGGGAGGAACCTTGGTGTTGGTCCAATAAGAGGTACTACATTGTGGCGTGGTCTAGTTGGTATGACTCATTATGGTCTTTGCTTCTGGTTTGATGCTTCTCATCCCTTCATCAGGATAGACTACAGGAGCAGGTGGCAGGAGATGAGATCATTGATATTTACCCATACGTCAGCTTGATGACTCTGGATAGCATTATGAAGTGCGCCTTCAGTTGCCATAGTAACTGCCAGACGGACAGGTGAGATTTGCGCATCAATTTGAGAAAGGAGGTTAAAGGTCATCACGATTACGTTTGGGGGGGGGATCCAATGTACAACGTTGGGGAATCACGGCTCTAGTGTTTTACTGGAGGGACCTCTTTGTGTGTTTGTAGGGAGCACCCTTACACCCAGGCTGTGGTGGATCTCACTTTCCTGGTGAATGAAAGACTTCGCTTCTTCCCCTATCACAGCGATCTTATTTTCTATCTCAGCCCTCACGGCTTCCGCTTCAGAAACGCCTGTAAAATCTCCCAGCAGCACACAGGTAACCGTGATTACAGCAGGTGTACAGATCTGTATAATGTTACTTACTGCATGGAAGGTGACGTCCAAATATACTAATGCAAATAGTCTTTGGAATAGCCACAGATTAAACTCCTTTATTTGAATGTTGATGAACTGGGAAGCTACTATATAGCATATTGAAAAGGGGCCTTAGGCACTCACAGAATATTTGCTGCTGTAGGTGTGGATCAGTCTTCTTCGTAACCAAAGAATGAATGCAGCTGGGATTCCTAACGTGCAGTGATCATGGCACAGTTTTCAAACTGACAGATATTAAACCTGGCAAAAAGAATGTAGTCCCATGAATCAGATGGTGGTGAAAAATTAGATCCACAGTCCACAGTGTTCGGTTCCTTTAGATTGAAGACTGATCTGGGAATATAAAGACAAAACAGCCATTGCGCAGTACCCTATGGTCAGTTCTTTCTCCCCCACCGTTGCCAGCTATTTACTTAAAAGTAGATAAAAATGGGCCTCAAAAGGTTTAATACATAGTGGACAGACAGAGCCCCTGTAGATAGCACTCTGTTTCTGTATGAATTGGTGATTTATTTAAAATAGCTTTATTAATTGACAATATCGTTAAAATTTTGGGGTTTAAAACAATGATTAAATGATGCCAAGTGTGGCTAACTCTATGGATAGGTGTATCCAGAGGAGTATACAATGGTGTATTAATGCCCAGTGTTAGGGTAATTCACTGGCCCTAGTGTTCCTCATATGGAGAGAATGGGCTAGAGTTCTTGTAATGAAAGTAGCGGCTGTGTGGACCACAGATGTAGTGCCCCAGTATTGAAATACTAGTAGGTGCACTAGTTGATTGGACCTGTACTTAGCTGCTTTTGGGCTGCAGCTATTGGTACATTATAGACTTGTGTATATAGATCTAGGTCTATGTGCACCTATTATGAGTTTTTAACACCAGCATGTGTGGGTGGTGGTATTTAAATACAAGTGTGTGATACTTAACACGTGTACATCCCAAGTGTGTAATAACAGGGCTAGAATAGACACTAGTATTAGTTTTGCAATACTGGTAAGTTAGTGGCACTGCTGTAAATTCTGTATATACATATACCTAATTAACAGCTGAGTACTGCTCCTTTTAGGGTATTAATATCGGTCTATTATGAAAGACCTTTCCCTAGTTGGTGTAGTGCTCTTCATATGTGGTAATGGTCTGGCACTCCAGAGGTTAATTGCTGGATTGGTTGCCGTTTTGCTCAATGTGTATGCCCCTTTAAGCTAAATGCTGTGTTTGGGGATTAGCATTCAGGCTTCCTGCATTTGTACTGTGATTTACTGCCAGATATTCTCTGTGCTTTACTGATGTGTGACTGCTAAGATGGTAGGATCTTGCAGCAGTCCATTACTGTGCACGGGCTGAGACACGCTGACTCTTTGAATCTCTCTGAGTCAGTGTACATGAACTCAGGCTCTGCTCGTGCACGTGGTCACGTGTTTGCCGACGCGCGCGTTTCGCGAGTGCTTTGTCAAGGCTAAGGTAATCAGAAGCTATAGTAAAGCTGAAGCGGGGGTAAACATACGTATAAGCCTCAAAAGGTTTCTTTGCTTTCTTCACGATTGGCTCCGACTGGATGTTGTGGCTGGCAATGAAGGCCTCACTCCAAACCCACGTCAGCAACACCACAGACCGTATAGAAAGAAAGACAGGCACCAATAGTGTGATACCAAACATGTATTGCTAAAAACAACAGGGAAAACAACAATGCACTCACATGCCGTTATGACCTATATGTGACATACAACGTGCCGTCCGCTCACATGGGAGGATGCCGGGGTGATGCAGGAGGAGGCTGGAGTTGGCGTGAATCCCCGCTTCGTGGCCGCGACTCGGAGCGCCTCGTCCTGCCTCTGATGACATCACCGCTAATCGACCCCTTAGGGGCGTAGGGTGGAGCTTCCAGGACGTGCATACGTTTGGAGAGGAGAAGGGGTCGATTAGCGGTGATGTCATCAGAGGAAGGACTAGGCGCTCCGAGTCGCGGCCACGAAGCGGGGATTCACGCCAACTCCAGCCTCCTCCTGCATCACCCCGGCATCCTCCCATGTGAGCGGACGGCACGTTGTATGCTGCTTATAGGGCATAACGGCATGTGAGTGCATTGTTGTTTACCCTGTTGTTTTTAGCAATACATGTTTGGTATCACACTATTGGTGCCTGTCTTTCTTTCTATACGGTCTGTGGTGTTGCTGACGTGGGTTTGGAGTGAGGCTTTCGCTGCCAGCCGCAATATCCAGTCGGAGCCAATCGTGAAGAAAGCAAAGAAACCTTTTGAGGCTTATACGTATGTTTACCCCCGCTTCAGCTTTACTATAGCTTCTGATTACCTTAGCCTTGACAAAGCACTCGCGAAACGCGCGCGTCGGCAAACACGTGACCACGTGCACGAGCAGAGCCTGAGTTCATGTACACTGACTCAGAGAGATTCAAAGAGTCAGCGTGTCTCAGCCCGTGCACAGTAATGGACTGCTGCAAGATCCTACCATCTTAGCAGTCACACATCAGTAAAGCACAGAGAATATCTGGCAGTAAATCACAGTACAAATGCAGGAAGCCTGAATGCTAATCCCCAAACACAGCATTTAGCTTAAAGGGGCATACACATTGAGCAAAACGGCAACCAATCCAGCAATTAACCTCTGGAGTGCCAGACCATTACCACATATGAAGAGCACTATACCAACTAGGGAAAGGTCTTTCATAATAGACCGATATTAATACCCTAAAAGGAGCAGTACTCAGCTGTTAATTAGGTATATGTATATACAGAATTTACAGCAGTGCCACTAACTTACCAGTATTGCAAAACTAATACTAGTGTCTATTCTAGCCCTGTTATTACACACTTGGGATGTACACGTGTTAAGTATCACACACTTGTATTTAAATACCACCACCCACACATGCTGGTGTTAAAAACTCATAATAGGTGCACATAGACCTAGATCTATATACACAAGTCTATAATGTACCAATAGCTGCAGCCCAAAAGCAGCTAAGTACAGGTCCAATCAACTAGTGCACCTACTAGTATTTCAATACTGGGGCACTACATCTGTGGTCCACACAGCCGCTACTTTCATTACAAGAACTCTAGCCCATTCTCTCCATATGAGGAACACTAGGGCCAGTGAATTACCCTAACACTGGGCATTAATACACCATTGTATACTCCTCTGGATACACCTATCCATAGAGTTAGCCACACTTGGCATCATTTAATCATTGTTTTAAACCCCAAAATTTTAACGATATTGTCAATTAATAAAGCTATTTTAAATAAATCACCAATTCATACAGAAACAGAGTACTATCTACAGGGGCTCTGTCTGTCCACTATGTATTAAACCTTTTGAGGCCCATTTTTATCTACTTTTAAGTAAATAGCTGGCAACGGTGGGGGAGAAAGAACTGACCATAGGGTACTGCGCAATGGCTGTTTTGTCTTTATATTCCCAGATCAGTCTTCAATCTAAAGGAACCGAACACTGTGGACTGTGGATCTAATTTTTCACCACCATCTGATTCATGGGACTACATTCTTTTTGCCAGGTTTAATATCTGTCAGTGCGCCAAGGAAATTACTGTTTTGTATTATATGTCCTTTGTTATTTGTTGTGTATGCTTTGTTATACATGCCTTGTGGATAGGCTTGTTTTGCATTCCTGAGGCAGCCATTCCCCATTCTACCAAGTTAGTTTGTGAGGTATCACTTATAGGGTTTCCCATAAAGGGGATTCTCTCTTGTTTTTTAGAGCACTTATTCATTTAAATTAGTGTATAGGTTAGGTTAATAGGTTGAGCGCTGAATATATGTTTTTAGTTTAATTTCTTTCACCACAGTTTTCAAACTATTTTATTTAGGAAAGGTGGTCATTTTTAAGAAAGTAAGGTAATAAAATCAAGACTTCCATGAATTAGTATGTGTATTCATTTGCTATCCGGCAGTAAAAGGGTTAAGGAAAAGCCGTTCAATGCTTTGCTTTATGCGGATACAACATGAACAATGAAGACGGTCCTCCAATGGACTTTGTGATGAGAGTATTGAAAATATAATTGAATAATAATTAACATTTCGGTCCCATCATGGACCTTGAAAATGGTCCAAGATGGGACTGAAACGTTGATATTTTGTTGCAAGTTCAATAACATCTTCAATACTCATCACAAAGTCTCCATTTTTCATACTGAGATTACCCTTCAAATGCTGTTTGGATCGACGTGCACCCTTGGATCAAATGGCTCTGTAAGGGCTCCTCTTACCGTCGATTGATTACCTAGATATAACTATATTTTGTGCGCAGGTCAGAGACAGGATTATAACTTCATCCTGTGAATTATAACAGGATAAATAGGTTTCTCCACATTCAGACTTGAATGGATTAATTACACCTCTCCCAGCTCTTCCGCTTTATAAATACGGGTCAGATGGCTCACCAATTAGATTGCTCTATATAACAAAGCTCACCCTCCCACCAACCTAAGGCTAAGGCCTCGGCCATGCTCCCTGCTGGCGTGCTGAGGCGCGCTGAGGCGCAGGGAAAGCGGGTGCTTTCCCTGGCCTTGCGGTTGCTTACCGCACGCGCTGTCAGCGGGCCGTCAGGGGGTGGGCCGGGGGCGGGCACGTCAATGGCCGGGGGCGGGCCAGTGACGTCACGGAGCTGGTTCGCCCTCATTGGGCGAACCGCTCACGTGACCGGCCTGTCGCGCCGGCAAGCGGGGGAATTTAAAATTCCCCTAAGACCTGCGCTTCCACGCGCTTATGGAAGCACAGGTGAGCCCCTACTAAAGCCGCTCTAATTGTGGCTGTAGGGGCTCGGTGCCGAGCGGGAGCGCGCGTCAGCACGCTTCAGCAAGCAAGCGCTAAACATGGCCGAGGCCTAAGTCCCCGCTGGCGCTGAGCACGCTCATGCTTGGAGAGCGCTCCAAGAAGGAGCGCCGGGTGTCTTGCATGTTCGCGCGGGGGAGAGGGGGGGGCATTGCGGGTAGTTGAGCGTGCGGGTAAGTATAATTTTTGAAGTGAAACTTCCTTTGTGGCACCTCATTCGAACTGGGGCAAAAATGGATTGTGGAGACAGAAATGAAACGGATGTGACGACAGTGCTGGCAGTTGAGGCCGGGCTGTGTTCTGGCTCAGCCCGACCCCAACACTGACATCCCAACCGCTCAAAAAATCAGATGCGGCGGCGGCGGCGATAGCCGCCAGCGCCGCTCCTAATGGCCGCCCCTCCCCCTACACGGCCGCAGACTTATGCGCCGCCGGCGCCGCTCCTAACGTCCGCAATTTCCCCCAGGTGGAGATGCGCACGGGCGGCATCCGGGGCAACCCACTGACCGGCTCCTGGGACCAGGCCCGCTCTCTGTCCCAGCCGTGCGCTCTGCCGGGCTGGTGACTCAGACAGAGCCCCCCTGCGCATGCCATTCCTCCCACACGTCCGTCGCCGCCGTTCCTAACTGCCGCCGCTGCCCACGCCAGCTGACATGCGCGGTAGTCATGGCGACGCTCACGGACAGCTCGGAGACCTCCTTGCGCTGCCGGGTGAATGAGGAGGACGGCTTTCCCTCCTCCTCCTCCCCCGCTCCCCTCTCCCCCGCTCAACATTTACTCACAGCCAAGATCCTGCACTGGTGCGGCTGCGCCGAACTGCTGCTGCTCTCCGCGGGGGCCGTGGACGTGGTGCGGGACGTGGTGAGCCAAAGCTCCTTCAAGTACTGCGTGCTGGTGACGGCGGTGAGCCCCGGGGAGGCCGAGGGGGCCACCAGCAGCTGGAGGAGTGGATGGGGAACATGAACTTTATGGCTGAGGTGATGTGGGCGCCGCCGCTGCTGATCCCGATCTCCCCGCACCTATTCCTGGCCCAGGCCTTCTCCTCTCTCTTCCCGCTGCTACCTGGCGGAGACCTGCAGGCTCTCAACTGCAGCTGGCCAGACAAGAAGAGGATCCCGGGGCTGGGGGACGTGGAGCTGCCCTCCTTGCCCCCCGAGCTACAGCTTCACATCCGGAGACTCAACCACCTGATGGAGGGTATCGGGGTGAGAGAGGAGTGCTTCTCGGTTTGGTGGGGCACATGAGTAGGATCATTGCGGGGGAGCTGGCCAGCTATCCTCAGACGAGAAACCGCAGGATGCACACACACAGACTGACACACAAACACACACACACACTCACTCACTGACTGACACATACACTCACACACTCACTCACTGACTGACACATACACTCACACACTCACTCACTGACTGACACATAAACTCACACACTCACTCACTGACTGACACACACACACGCACTCACTGACTGACGCACGTACACACGCACTCACTGACTGACACACGTACACACGCACTCAATGAATGACGCACATACACACGCACTCACTGACTGACGCACGTACACACACACTCACATTCTTATATGTGTATATGTCATTCAAGGTTATAACTGCCATATAAGTGTGTATGTTCACTAATGTTATTTCATGCATATGTGTTATTAGGCCCAATGTGTGTGTGTGTGTGTGTGTGTGTGTGTGTGTGTGTGTGTGTGTGTGTGTGTGTGTGTGTGTGTGTGTATATATACCCTGGCTGTGCTCAAAGCTGTGACCATGCAGCAAGCTTAAGCCTATAGGGAACCATGTTAAAAATGGTTATTGAGGCAAAAAGTGACACTGTGTGCTCATTTGCATGTCATTTCCCAGAATCCCTTGCTGCAGTGGAAGTGCTGTATGCTGGGTGATAATGGGGAAAGGCGGGGTTGCAGACCTGCCTAAGACATGCAGATGAGCATACAGTTATATTTGCATATTTGCTTTCCTGTGGAGGGTTTTTGTCACTTTTTTTACTCACCATAACTTAACTCAGTATTATGTTTTATATAGAACATATATAAACATATATAGAACAATAATAACAAACCACAAGTATATGTAATAGTTTAATATATATATATATATATATATATATATATTAAACTATTACATATACTTGTGGTTTGTTATTATTGTTCTTGTCCAGGGGAATCTCACATCTAGGGGATCCTGGGCAAGTGGAGGCGCTGCCCTTTACTATTGTGGCCCCAGGCTCCCAGTTAGCGGAGGCTCAGATCTCGGTGAGCCAGCAGGTATATACAGCATCAGTAGCCTGTCTAGTCAGCAGGAAAGAGGGTTACATATATGAAGGGAAAAATACTTGTAATAGAAATTGAATCCATTTAATTATTTCCGGCGCTATGTTTTTATCAGATTTGACCCGTTTTTACATCTGAAAGATGTCGATAAATCTACCTCTCATTATTTTTGTATCGAGCTCCTAGGCCACGAGTGGGCAACTCCAGTCCTCAGGGGCAACCAACAAGTCAGGCTTTCCGGATATCCCTGCTTCAGCATAGGTGGCTTAATCGGTCTCTGCTTCAGCACAGGTGGCTCAATTCACCCGTGCTGAAGCAGGGATATCCGTAAAACCGGATCTGTTGGTGGCCCTTGAGGACAGGAGTTGCCCTCCCCTGCCCTAGTCATATACGTTCCCCCACTGCCCTCTCTGACTTCTTTTCCACCGCAGATAAAGTGATAAAACAGAGGAAAGAGTCTCTTGAAGACGAGAGGGAACTGGACAAAATCCAGCAGAAGAGGCATTTGGACTTTCTCGATATACTTCTGTGCGCTCGTGTAAGTGGTTCACGTGACGCGGCCTCCGAGCGAAAAAACAAAATGATTTTTTTTTAAAAAATCTGCTGCACGGTCGCTCTTTATCACGTGTGTGATTAAGCACACTATGGCCGGACTGATAGAGCTGCTGCAGTTTGTTTGCATCGCGCTTACTATAATCACGGCCTTAATTGTGCTTCTCGTATCAGCAGAGTGTAGCAGCAGCAGAGTGTAGCTGCAGAGTGTAGCTGCAGCAGCAGCAGAGTGTAGCAGCAGAGTGTAGCAGTAGCTGCAGAGTGTAGCTGCAGAGTGTAGCAGCAGCAGCAGAGTGCAGCTGCAGAGTGTAGCTGCAGAGTGTAGCTGCAGCAGCAGAGTGTAGCTGCAGAGTGTAGCTGCAGCAGAGTGCAGCTGCAGAGTGTAGCTGCAGCAGCAGAGTGTAGCTGCAGAGTGTAGCAGCAGCTGCAGAGTGTAGCAGCAGAGTGTAGCTGCAGCAGCAGTGTAGCAGCAGCAGCAGAGTGCAGCTGCAGCAGCAGCAGAGTGTAGCTGCAGAGTGCAGCCGCAGCAGCAGCATAGTGTAAATGCAGCAGAGTGTAGCTGCAGCAGCAGAGTGCAGCCACAGCAGCAGCAGAGTGTAGCTGCAGCAGAGTGCAGCCGCAGCAGCAGCATAGTGTAGCTGCAGCAGAGTGCAGCCGCAGCAGCAGCATAGTGTAGCTGCAGCAGAGTGTAGCTGCAGCAGCAGCAGAGTGCAGCCGCAGCTGCAGCAGAGTGTAGCTGCAGAGTGTAGCTGCAGCAGAGTGTAGCTGCAGCAGCAGAGTGTAGCTGCAGCTGCAGAGTGTAGCTGCAGAGTGTAGCTGCAGCAGAGTGTAGCTGCAGCAGCAGAGTGTAGCTGCAGCAGCAGCAGAGTGTAGCTGCAGCAGCAGAGTGCACCTATTTCACCAAAACAATGTTTGGGAAGTTTGAATCTCTCTGTCGCACCAGGATGAAAACGGTGAGAGTCTGTCTGACGAGGACCTGCGTGCCGAGGTGGACACGTTCATGTTTGAGGGACACGATACAACAGCCAGCGGGATCTCCTGGATCTTATACTGTATGGCCAAATACCCCGAGCACCAGGAGAAATGCCGGGAGGAGATCAGGGAGGTGCTGGGAGAGCGGCACACCGTGGAATGGTGAGAATTAATGATGTGTATTATTTTATATGTATACAGTACAACTGTTATCGCAGAGGGGTTAATGTGCGGTGTTGTTATTTGCTGCAGAGGAACACTACATATAATACACACACACACACACACACACACACACACACACACACACACACACCCAAACTTTCTCCCTCTTAGAAACATACAATTGGACGGTCGATAAGAAGCACTTGTCCCTACTAGTCCGCCTGTTTTCCCATCTGCTGTAAAATCTCAGACCCTGTTTGATCGTTGATTTTTCTTTCGTATTTAGAAAATCCCTATGTCTATTCCTAGCATATAGAGAATACCCAGGATACTATATCCATGGATACCCCCAGCCTCCAGGCTCTAGGTGAGAGACTGGAAAAGCAACCCTGTCTGCTCTAAATACCTGTTCCAGTAATTAGGAGAGCAGGACAGGGAAACCCGCACCACTAATCTCTGGCCTGGAGTTTCTATCCCACAGTCTCAGCAAACGTGAAATTGTGGGATGGATGATTTTTTCCCTTTTTTCCACTTTCCTAAGATTCTGGGACTATGTCACAATACATACATACATGGGGATACAAAGTACTACGTTTTTCATTTTCAAACCTACTTTTCCTCTTCCTTGTTAAAGACACAATAGATTTATATTGAACAGACTGCCACCTGTTTTGTTTTTGGGGCCACGACCATCCCATGTTGAATCATGCACAGTACCACTACTTTCTTTTATCACTGTAGGAGGAGACCCCACTGGAACTCCTTTATTATTATTATTACTATTATTATTGTCGTTTATTCGTGAAGCGCCAACATATTCCGCAGCGCGGTACAATGAGGGTACAGTTATGTACATTGCATAAACAGTTACATACAGGTGAGGACAAACATGCACACACAGATACAGAGCGGTAATGGGGGCCCTGCCCGTAAGAGATTACAGCCTAGAGGGAATGAGGGACAATGTTGAAACAAGAAGGTAAGGTGGCTGCTCATAGTTGGATAAGGTGTGGCCCAGGATGGAATATGGCCCAGTCTGACAGCTGAAGCCATTAATACATCTTGATTGTTACCTGATTGCTGGAGAATTGCTATTTGACTACTTCTTCATTCCAACCCCTAAGTAAGTGTTACCTTCTTGTCTGTTAATTGTACTATCTTGTTGTGTTCACCTATCTAAGGAATAAATATACTTTATTATATCTAAGCCTTGTTCAGTTGCACCCAGTTATTTGGTGTATATTATATCTTGTCATAAGTTACCGTGACAAGCAATATATATAGTTTATTATATTGCTTGTCACGGTAACTTATGACAAGATATAATATACACCAAAATACCTGGGTTTAACTGAACACGACTAGATATGATAAAATATAATTTATTCCTTGAAAAAGGCGAACACACGAGATATACAAATAACAGACAAAATATGCACTTATTTAGAATTGGAATGATGAAATAATCACGAATCTTGATTAGCAGTTCATACAGCAATCTCAGAATGACACAAAGACAATGGGCATAGACTGAGCCTTGTTTAAATACAATTTTCAGCCCTATACCTTAACCTTATATTGCTTGTCACGGTAACTTATGACAAGATATAATATACACCAAATAACTGGGTTGAACTGAACGAGGCTTAGATATAATAAAGTATATTTATTCCTTAGATAGGTGAACACAACAAGATAGTACAATTAACAAACAAGAAGGTAACACTTACTTAGGGAATGAAGAAGTAGTCAAATAGCAATTCTCCAGCAATCAGGTAACAATCAAGATGTATCAAGAAGGCATACTTGTCCAGGACTTAACTTGACCAGGACAAACATGAAAACGAGAGGTAACTCTCAATGTATTACTTCCTGGTAAAATATTTTATAAATAAATTAATTAATTAAAGTGTGAGGGAGGGATGTTACATAGGGTGGGGATTGGTCCAGCCACACAGCTGATTCCAATGGGGTTCCTTACCCGTATCTGACCAGTCTCTGAAGAGATTTGTTTCCCATGTTCTGTGTTTCCAGGGATGACTTGAGTCAGATGACGTTCACCACCATGTGCATTAGGGAGAGTTTGCGCCTCTACCCCCCAGTACCCTTACTGGCTAGGCAGCTGAACAAGCCAATCACATTCTGCGATGGGCGATCTTTACCAGAAGGTCAGTGTCAGGGATGGAAACCAGGTGGCGGGCAAGAGCCTCCTACTTATTATTATTATTAATATTATTATTATTAACATTTTATTTATAAAGTGCCAACATATACAGTGCGGTACAATAGAGAAAATGTTGTTACATAAACAGAATGACAAAGAAGGGTGGGGAGCCGTTTTGGTCCTTTCTTCCATGTAGTAACAAAGGAGGGAGAGGTGTATGACACCTTTTATTGGACCAACAATTAGATGATGTTACAACTAGAGAAGACCCTGAAAGCTAAATGAATGTATTAGCTCGCCAAGAAAAGAGGTCCTGCTTCACCACTGGACTACCAGACGCTCCTGCAATAGAAATGCAAGTGGGTAACCATGCAGAACACATCTTGACAGTTGTTCAATTTAACCCCTTTGAGCCATTGCTTGCTTCCTTTGTGGGTCAGTCTGGCAGACAAGGTGTTAAAGGGAACTAGAGGAAAGATCTTTAAATGGAACCGTTTGCTACAGCCTGCTCAGAAAAAGGTATTAATGGGAAGGCATAAAGGCAGCATCAGTCTCCAAGATGTAACCCTTTAAATGCATTGCTGATGTTCATTAATCTTGTACCTTTAACCACCCACATTCCAGATCACTAAACAGTACGTTTTAAGCCTCTATTGAGGACAGTATGAGGAAATATTCCATGTTGATCTTTCTCTCCTTCTCACAGGCTGCCTGGTCTCCGTATGCATCGATAGCATCCACAGAAACCCTGACGTGTGGAAAGACCCAGAGGTATTGAACACTCTAATCACTATAGCTATGGGTCAATTCCTGTAAAGGCAGGAAGCTGACACATTGCACACTGCAGCGCTTATTCACTTGAGAGTTTCCGTCATTGCTGTGCAGTAATAGCCAGTAACTAGCATGGCTGCCACTTTGTAATAATGGCTACTGCCTTGAAGCTATTGGGGCCTTCCATGTGCTCACATGTAGCTTGAATACTGCATATTTTGGGAGTCTCATGGGTAAAGATTATAAGGACAGACACGGAGAGGAGACGGAGCGCATGTCGGGGACCATTAGAATTTGGCAGCAGCATTTGAAAGGGTTAAACGGTATTCATCTAAGTGAGAACAGTTAATAACTATGTAGCAACAACGCAGCCATTTTCTTTCACATCAGCCAGTCGGAATAATCCATGCCTGAAAGTGGGAACTTTTGCTAAAGGAGAACTTTAACTGGTTACTGTCACAACTCTGATTGATAGACATTTAAAGGGCAGTTAGTAGTAGCCTGCTTCCTTCTCATTCATAATATATGCCTCTACATACTAATAAAAACATATATACATCTTTCCCTGCAGGTCTTTGACCCGTTGAGGTTCTCTCCGGAGAATTCAGTACACAGACACTCTCACGCGTATCTGCCTTTTGCGGCTGGACCAAGGTAATAAAAACAACCTCTGTGATTAGGAAGTGTGGACCGTGTGACTGGAACTAGCTGCAGGTTGTGGGATAGGAGGGTTCATCTCGGTCCACATTCGCTAAGCAGTCTTCTGCTAAAGACACATTCCAGGGTTGGAAGACACCTTCAAGCACATTGCCTTGAATGATCTGTAAGGTATCTTCCGGTGCACAAAGGTCGCGTATGGCAGAAGACTGCTTAGTAAATATCGCCCATTGTTCTTTAAAAGGATTTACAACTTGTACAGGTTCAATCCGTCCTCCTGAGTGGGAACCAGATGGAAAATATGACAAACAATTCAAATGATTTAATAGGACCATTACCAGTCTGTTAGAACTTATATCCTGAGTGTATGAATGATTATGAAGACAGCTGTCATTGGTTCTTTCTGATAGTAAAGAATGGGGGTTAACTTCCAATAAGTGACGTAACTTTATTACACACAGCTGTTAGCCGTTTCTGTGAACACGAGAATTTGTGACGTAAGCTATTTGAGACAAACAAAGTTTTCTTCCTTATATGAAAGATGAGAAGTATAACTTTGTCACGTAGATCTTAGATGTAAAGGCCATATTCAGAGATAATATTAAGATAGAATAGCTGCGTATGTAGTTTTTCTCTGCATAAAAGCTGGACAGAATTGTAAATCAGTTAGCCATGAAGGATAGAGAGAGAGAGAGAGAGAGAGAGACACACAGATACACACACGTTTAAAAGCACGGACGACACGTCACCATCTTTGCAAAGCTTATGCTATGTTTAATGTGAGATACCATTATATCTGTTATACAGTATGTAAGTAATAATTTGGACAATAAACATTTTTTTTATATGACAAAATCGAATGCTGAATTTTCATATCCAGCAAAAACAAAGATATGATTATATGATAGTCAAAAGACTTTGACGAAACTTTACAACGTCCCATCTGCATACCAAAACATTTCTTCTCGTGCCTTTTACAATCCCTTTGAAGTATCTCTCCCAGATCTGATTTCTGTTTCCTGAAGTGATATTAGTAGCATCCGGAAGCTGCTTGGAGGTCCATGTAAGATGAGTTTGTGGTTCCAGCCATTTCTCAGCATCAGTGATGTTTGGACTCACTGGATACAATTCTATTTTTTAAACAATAAAGTAACATCACCATAAAATGTAGGTGAAATATGTTATATGTTACACCCATATTTCCGATGACCAGATGATCACAGAATTAAAAGCTGTGTTTGTTTTCTTCTGTTTAACCAGGAACTGCATTGGACAGAACTTTGCCATGAACGAGATGAAAGTTGCAGTTGCTTTGACCCTGAACCTCTTTGAGTTGTTACCAGATCCAACGCAAACTCCCATCAAACTAGCATACATTGTCCTGAAATCCAAGAATGGCATTCACCTGAGGCTCAGGAGGGCCTGTAAAGGACAGCGGGATGTAGGGACATAAATACACTTTATACTGACCAGCTGTTCATAAGAAAGAGGTGCCTTAATCGTATCACATTTCGCAGTGTCCTAATCAGTCGGAAGGGACTGAATTCAAAGTAATTTGTTGATATCTATGAAAAGAACAATCAGTACTGACATTCAAAAACAAAATGTGATGGTAAATATGCCTCAACCTGTGCAACCTGTGCATTCACCTGTGCAACCTGTGCTCCTCAACCTGTGCATTCACCTGTGCAACCTGTGCACCTGTGCATTCACCTGTGCACCTGTGCTCCTCAACCTGTGCAACCATGCAACCAAGGGCTTAGTCATAGAGTTCCATTACCGGTGAACTCGCCTGAACAGGCATTAATTACCATTTAAGTTAGTATTTGTTTGGGTGCGTTAATCTAAAACAGAGCTGGATGAATCTGGCGGTAAGAACTTGGTTTACCCGCAGTTACCCTTAACCTCTCTAATGGTTATTCTGCATGTGTATATTAGTACAGAGTATAGTGCTCCTTGATTGTGTGATGTTACAAGATCACAGAATTTGAATGATGAAATACAACACAATTCAATTCCAGGGTGTGGGCTGTCTGCATTACAAAATATTTAACCCTTTCACCCAGTCCTGCTACCTTCCCTGCAGCAGCACGTTGTAATGAATAAACCTATCAAGAACAGCAGACACATGGGTTATTTATCACTGTATCCTGGCTGCAATACTGAATTAAAAAAACACAACAATTTTGCTTTAATACGTCTGGAAATCGTGTTTGCCAGCTTTGCACTAATTGTGCTTCTGGGAAACTTGGATGCTGCATGTTTATTAATGTGACGTTCACACACTGATCAGTTTGGACTTGTTGAAACGTGTGAATTCTTTATCAGGACATCCACACCAAAAAGACAGGGCACGTTATGCAGCAACATTGCTAATGTACGTTTCTTATATCACTACCAGTGGTGGACGTGTTAATGGTCATAGAAGCATATACAGTAGACTTGCACTTTAAATATAACAGGGACTTATTGCAGAAAAAAGGCTTATTTTCTGTTCTTTACTGCTAAGCATACAAAAATTATTATTTTTAAGAAGATTTAGGTTTTAAAAAAAATGGAGATCAGGGCGCGCATGTGACATCAGCGTGGATGCACGCAGGCTAGCTAAGCTCTGTGCACTCTGCTGCCTTATTACCCTATAACCCCCTGATCGGCACACAAACTCTCCCGCGGGACATATCAGTGGCCAGGGGAACTAGCGGAGATATCCGCGAAGAAGGATTTGAAGTCGAGGAATCCGGATCTCTCCTGCTTCAGCTGCAGGCAGTCAGCGGCGGCTAAAAGTAGGAAAAATAAAGATGGCGCCGAGCTGAGTGCACGGGAGCGCGCATCGGAGAACACAGGTATGGAGGTGAGAGACAAGCTGTAGGACCAGAGGGGGTCATTTCTGAGAGAAGGGCAACCCTAAGAAACTCTGCAGAGAAAAGCACAGCAGGAAAAGAGATAGAGGTGTGAGCTGCCACTGAAAATGAAAATAATATGGCTGAGGGAGACACAGTAATCACAAAGCAGGACCTCCAGAACATGCTCAAAAAAATGCAAGCTGGCTTTCAGTCAGCCCTGGATAGAGCTGTAAAGGAATTTAAAGCAGAAGTTTCTTTACTGGCCAAAAGAACTACAGAGCTGGAAAATAAGATGGACGCTTCCTTACAAAACCAGGTGAATACTGACGATCAGGTCCTGCGTCTCAACGAAGAGATAAGAGCTATGAGAGACGATATGGGTGATCTGGAGAACAGGGAGCGAAGACAGAACCTACGAATCCGCCATATCCCTGAGACGGTGTCTGCGGAAGCCCTCCAGCCATATCTTAAGAGACTGTTTTTGTCAATTGACGATCTTTTGATGGACAAAGCTCACAGAGCCTTGGGTCCGAGATTTGATGACCCCAAAAGAAGCAGGGGTGTGGTTCTGAGGCTTCATCAGTGTGCAACCAAGGAAAGGATTATTAAAGGCTGCAGAAACAGAGGCTCAATTGATTTTGAAAATGACTCTATCCAGATCTTCCAGGACCTATCCAGGTTGACAATAGATAGGCGAAGAGGGTTGTGAACGGTGACTGCAGTACCCCAGGAAAAGGGGATTTGCTACCCTTGGGCCTTTCCATTCCGTCTAATAGTCAATCACGAAGGCAGGCAGATCTCGCTCCGTTACCCTGAGGAATCAGCATCCTTTCTATCGGTGTTAAATCTGACCCCCCTGTTTCCCCATGTATTCCTTATAATCTACTCTAGGAACTGTTTCATCAGTGATTTGGAGCCTTCCGCCCACTTTCTGGATGCCAGTCCGCTGACTGGTGGATGAAACCAGTGTACAATATATGGACCAGTGGGCTCTGGATTTCCAGACTGAAATAACAAGAGAGGATTGGGAAGATATATGGGAGAATGCGGGTAAAACCTCTATATGTACAGTGACACAAGAAAATATCTATAACATTTTGCTACACTGGTATTATACTCCCAAAAGGTTAAAGCAAATGTTTCCTGAGGCTACTGATAGGTGTTGGAGGGGATGCAGACAGATGCAGGATCTAGCACATATTTGGTGGTTTTGTCCAATAATGCAGATATACTGGAGGAAAGTTCTGAGGCTAATAGAGGATGTGACGGGAATCAAGATTCCGCTAGACCCAATTTAAATTATTCTAGCTAAGCCTATGGAAGGTGTGAACCACTATACAGTTTAATTGATTCTGCATATTCTATTAGATGCGCTGTAGCAGCAGCGTGGAAGAAGCTTCCGCCTTCCAAAAGAGAGGTTATTAGAAGGGTTAATGATGTCCAATTAATGGAGAGAGTCACCTCACTCTTGAATAATACCACAAGGAAGATCGATAGGGTTTGGGATCCCTGGGATGTTGTATAGGGAGATGCCCTCAATAGGAAAGAGGATTTGGGAGTGAGAAGAGTAGGTTAGGCCAGCGGTGCGCAAAGTGGGGGGGGGGGGGGGGTGGCACGCCGGACATTTTTCTGGGGGGCACGGGCCTTTGCAGGGGCCGTGCGCTCTTCAACGAGGCATTAAAATTAAATGCCGGGGGATCGCGTGAGGCCTCTGCAATGCTATTACTTACCTTGACTCTCCCAGCGTCACTCGTGCCCATGGCAGCGCGTCGTCAAATGATGCCACGGGGTCATGTGATGTGACGTCATTTGGTGCCGCATCAAGGTAAGGGAGGGGGCGCAAGCACCAGCGGAGGGAAGGCAGGGGGGCACAGCTGCAAAAGTTTGCGCTCCCCTGGGTTAGGCTGTTTATAAATTGTTTATAAAATGCTGTATGCTATGGAATGTGAATGTTTAAATGGTCCCCCCCCCCCTCTTTTTTTTGTACCCCTTCCCATCTATATTTTAAAATATCTTAATATAAATATAGAAAAACAATGACCTGCCACATTCTGAAATGAGAAAGGTGTTGCATACCGGTAGGGAAGGGCATTTACTTCTCTGGCAAACTGCTACTTTTATATCTTTATGTTTCCCTAGTCTCCATCCAGCAGAGAGCAGCAAAGACACGCTAAGGGAATGCACCTGTCTAGCATCACATCTAGCACCATGCAATGCTAGAAATATCTTCTTTTTTTGTTAATAGTGGAAAAACAGATCAAATTTGGGTACCTTCCATTTTCCATCTGTAGCTGAGAGTGTGGGTGAGGTTAGGCAAACGTGTGTGAAAAACAAACAAACAGAGTTATGAATGAGGAATAAAAGGAGTTGGGGATGATGATGAGATATTTAGACAGTATAACAACGTGTATGAAATACATGTATAACTTGGAGAGTGGGCAAGTTAACCCCCTAACTTCATTTAGCACGTATCAGAAAGGAGAACAAGTTTACGGGCACAATGTATCCACACTTTGTTTTATCTAATACAGTGAGAGTTTTGTATTGAACTAAATTTTGATGGCACAACATGTGTTAATGCACGAAGCTTGTCTGCCCATCTGTTGGACCTCTGTGTAGTTGCTTGCTACAGTACGTGGGTTCGGGCAATGGGGGACAATAGGAGACAGAGGTATCATACATCGCACATAT
The DNA here is from genome assembly GCF_040206685.1 of Ascaphus truei. Classification (NCBI taxonomy): domain Eukaryota; kingdom Metazoa; phylum Chordata; class Amphibia; order Anura; family Ascaphidae; genus Ascaphus; species Ascaphus truei. Next base: position 24,888,541 of record NC_134492.1, read on the forward strand.
TCTAATGGAGAAGTGTTTCAAATGCCACATGATGCTCTGCCCGTCTCACCTGCAGAGAAAAAAAGTCATCCTGTCTAAAGTGGCAGAAATGCCTCCAGATGACCAGTTTTCTTCCATTTGATGCTGTTGGATGGAGACGAGTTGTGTGAGTGTAGACACACTTTGCAGAGATCGGATCCATTGATTTTGCATTGTTTGTGAGTTGCTGATGTGATGAATGAGCAGATACTGAATGATGGAACCCAAGAAAACTCACTTTGAAGGTGTGGAGTCTACATTGCAAAATAAGCAAAACCTTTCACTCAGTCTCGTGACACATCAACATCGTGCAACCGTGACTTCGTGGTTTAAATAGGTGAGAAGTGGGTTATGTAATGTAGTGAAAGGTTTGTGTTGAATCATAGCTTAACCTCCAGTTTTACCTATTTAGCAGGTTCCATCTCTGATGTTTGGGTTCTGTAGCAAATGGAGATCAACTGTACCAAATATACATAGAAGTACCAGTATGATATAGCAGGAGTGAGCGTCACTATATATACTGCAGGTATTGGTTAAAGCTCAGAACCTTCAGCTAATTAGAGCAACAGCTGATGACAAAAGTAATACACGTGAAACATACAACAGATCAGATATTATTATCGAAGGGTTTTATCACCATTCCATTGTGTGTTTACAGATAAGTGGATACAAATAAATATCATGCAAACCTTTTTATATGCCTTTATCCTACGTTGTATATAGGAGCTAGGAGGGGTAATAAACTCAACAATACATTCCAAACCAATATGGGATGAAAATGCAACCTAACATTAGATTAAAACAACTTGGCGTCGGAATCTGACAGCGAATTTATGACCATTCCAAAGAATTTGAATTGCACAGTTAATTTTTTTTCTTGATGTACTAATTGCCTGTAATTTTCACCTTTAGCCTGCAGTTTTCTATTTTGTTTTTTCTATTTCTATTTTGGAGAAATATTGATGTAAAATCATTTTTGTCCGTATTTGCTATTAAAAATGCTTTATTGCTCATTCCCAATAACTGCAATTTTGGGATCCTTATAGTTTAAATTCCTCATTTAGGCCACCCAAAAAAAGTCCCTATCATACGCGATATACGTTGCATGTTCTATGATACTTGTTGTTTTTTTTCACAGAAAATACACAATGGGTGAGTGCTTTCAGCTAATGGCCATTTCATCACGTTAAATTAGGACAGTACTTTTAAAAAAATACTCCCATATACAAAGGCAATGCTGAAGCTAAACTGATTCTTTGATTTTTCTGCCATCTATTAGTGTTAACATGTCAATGTTTATTCTGTTTTTGTGTCTCAGTTTGTAGTTTGAGGAGTTAGATTGCATTTGGGACAGGACATACTTGAAAACGAGAGGTAACTCTCAATGTATGACTTCCTGGTAAAATATTTAATAAATAAAAAAAATAAAAAATTTAATATTTAATATATATCAAATTCTGCATTTATGTCTAATTTTTCCCCAATTTCTTCAACATTTCTGGCAAAAATGTCTCTAGTTATTAAGAAAGTTTCTTACATTTGCTGCATCTATAATATGAATAATTAGCATTAATATATAGAACTTGATCTTTTCTTTGAGTTTATTTGATATGGGGTGGTGAATATAGGTTAGTGGTGGTTAGGGAAGGAGCTGATGTACACATGATAATGATCATTTTATTGTCCTGTAGGAGGGACTGCACCTTAAACATGGGGTCAGATTAGTTCATCTACATAAAAAAAGTAAATGCTATAAAAACAGAGAGGGAACCCTGGAGTTATTAGCCCGTGGACTGCATGCCCCACTAAAGCCTCACTACAATTCCTAACTGATATCACCCAGTTTCTTGGCTCAGTTTCCTCTCTGAATGAGAAGAGTGAACTGCTAGTTCTTGGGGATTTCAACTACAGTTGGCTCGTACCTAAAAACCACAAAATCCAGATACAATTCAAGTCACTTAATCTAACGCAACTCATTTTCCAACCCACACAGTCAAACCTAAAATATCCTTGTTAGACTGGATTCTCTCCTTTAGTCCAACCCTATGGCATCCTACCTGACATTTTCGATGACCATGCAGTAGTGTACTGTGTAAGAAAAATCAGACCACCCCAATCAAGCCCTAAAGCTCTCTTCACTAGAACATTTAGAAACTGTAACCCGCAATAGTTTCTGGCTGATTTTACCAGCTGCCCTTGGTACAGAATCGACTTAATTCCAGACCCCGATTCCGCACTCAACTATTTCCAATCCAAGTTCTTAAAACTCTGATACCCATGCTCCACTACACAGAATAAGAGTATGGGGGCCAACCTTCCGCGGGTAACAACCGGATTTATATTGCTCTACCATCTCAGGGATGCCCTTGGTAAAGCTACAAAGTAACTGGCACTACCAAAGATCTTAATACCTACAGATGCCTGCGGAATATGTGCACAAGACAAACGAGACATGCAAAAGCACAATATTATGCTGACAATCTTCACGAGAATACATCCAATCCGGTTAACTTCTGGAAAGTCCTCAACAATATATTCCATCCTTCTAGCCATCAACAACCATGTAATATCATTAAGGAGGATATTACTCTGACAAATCCCACTGACATTGCAAAGGCATTCAATGATTACTTTGTGGGATGTGCTACTAACTTATTAGCGAAACGCAACCAGAACTACAAACAAGAACCTCATTCTGGGAGTACCTCTATAGTCCTACCCTCTCCCAACACTGCCCACAATTTTCAATTTGTCCCAGTATCTGAAGAGATTATTACACAACTGCTCCTCAAATTAAAACTAATGTGGACCTGACCTACTGCAATCTAAGTTCCTAAAACTTGGTGCCCCAGCCTTTGCCAAACAGCTTGCCTCTCTAATCCACTCTATTCTGTCTGCGGGCCATATCCCCAAGACCTGTAAAACTGCCAGAGTTGTCCCAATCTTCAAAAGTGGGGACAAAAACACTGTCTCAAACTACAGGACAATCTCTCTTCTCCCAATTCTATACAAAGTCATGGAAAAATGTGTTCACTCCCAATTAAGCGATTACTATACCAAGACAAATTCCCCTAGCCAATTCTAATCTGGCTTTCATCCCAAACACTCCACCGTAACTACCCTCCTAAAAGTTTGCAATGAAATCCAGTGTGGAATGGAACTGGGACAACTCACTGGTGCAATATTCCTAGATTTTGCAAAAGCTTTTGATACTGTTGATCATGCTATCCTGCTTAACAAACTCCAGTGCTCTGGAATAGGGAAACATGCTTTAAACTGGTTTCATTCCTACCTGTCGGGTAGATCCCAACATGTGTCTATATTGGGCTCTAACTCCAACCCCCTGGATATCACCTGTGGCGTCCTGCAAGTCTCTGTTCTGGGGCCCCTACTCTTCTCAGTGTTCATCAATGATCTTCCTACAGCTTGTAAGGGAGCTTCAATGCACATGTATGCAGATGACACAATCTTATATGCACACAGCCCTAGCCTCTCCGACCTTGTACTTCAATTTGACTTTTTGAGACTTGAAAATTGGATTTCCCAAAACAAACTGTTTTTTAACACTGAAAAGACTGTAACAGTGGTATTTGGGACCAAGGCTACATTTCTAAAACTACCAATGACTGAGCTCCAGATCAGAACCAACTCTAATACCATCCAAGCCCATGTTACTGTTTTCAAATATTTGGACATGTGGTTTGACTCCCATTTAACATTTGGGTTGCCCATTGATACCATGACATCCAAAACCTATGCCAAAGGAGGTGCACCATATAGGAACAAATCCTCCTAAGTCTGCTGGTCAGAAAGCGTATCGCACAGCAGATGCTAATGCCAATGATAGACTAATGGGGACAAAGTATATGACACGGCACCCCAACCCCACCTTGGCAAACTTGATACCCTTTACAATTCAATACGCCATTTTGTTCTCCAATGCATCTAAAACACAAATCACTGCGAAATGCTCAAAGAACTAGATTGGTCATCACTTGAGTCTAGGCGCAAAGTTCATCTTTCCTGCCTTGCCTTCAAATACTTTCGGGGCAAGCTACCCATGTATCTGAACCAGCTCCTCACCCCTACCACACGCAGCACTTATCATCTGAGATCTGACTCCAAAAGACTGTTCATGGTCCCAAGGTTCAGCAAAGTATCTGGCCGCTCCTCCTCCTCTTACCGTGCACCCCAAAACTGGAACAATCTACCGGAGACTCTCACAGCCGCCACCAGTCTAAGTTCTTTCAAAACTAAAGCTGTCTCACATTTTAATCTGGTCTGTAACTGTTACATACGCCTATAATATATATTATCTCTTACTGTGCATGCAATGTCATGTATATAATGTATACCCTGTTCACTTATGTAATTGTATTTGTAACCATGTATCTGTCATCATAACTCTATGCCCAGGACATACTTGAAAACGAGATGTAACTTTCAATGTATTACTTCCTGGTAAAACATTTTATAAATAAATAAACAGGATTGTGTTTAAAGGCAAATCAATTACAGATGAGATTTGGCTGGAGAAGTAAAAATCATCAGGTTAAATGAGGAGAAGGCTGTTGGAGAGAGGTGGAGCCCAAAGGGGATATGAGACGGGAGGCAGTAAAATAATTGTTTGTTCCTGGATCTGAATAGGTGATGGGTGACAGTGTGCGGTATCCACTCTAGGAGGGAGAGGCAGCTCTAATGCTCAATGGTGAATAGCATGGTGGAGAAATGTCCTCTCATGGTGGCAGAAGCTGTGCTACAGACCGCGTTTGATGCTCTCCTCTCATGGAGGTAGAGGCAGTGCCAATACTCAACAGTGAACAGCAGGGAGTGGTAGTATCCTCTCATGGAGTCTTAGTTATTGAATTTGGATTGGGCCACTGAATAGGTACAGCTGGTGTACAAGTTTATTGGAACTATACATATACGTGGTGCTGCCAAGGTTCTCTTAATATATGAATAAGACTATAAATAAAGAGTGTGGCTATGCTTACCCCCAATTGTTGTTTTACGTTTAGGTTCATGTATGAAAGACTTGTTGAATTGGGTGGTGGGGCTCCAAGGCAGAGTAGCAATTTAGGTTTCGTCCAGTCAAGAGACCTTCATTAAAGATAATTCCCTTTTCTCAACCCTTTGAGCACTGAATTCCCCCAGCCCCTCCGGCACATCACGGAACCGCTCCTAAGATTGATCATGTGATTGCGGCGTCATTAATTAGGAGTCCTCTTCCGTTCCTCTGCCGGGCCAGAACATGTTGGGTGCTCCACAGGAACACAATTTCCCCTAGAAAACGAGCAGCGCTGCGTCATGGGTCACTCAAAGGGTTAAAGAAGGTCGAATTATAAATAAGGTGGTACGAGGAAATGTTAGCATTATTATTAGCGGTATAATTTTATTTACATATGTATTTGTACATTCATTTGAAAGCTGTATCGTGCCATACGTTCTGCATTGCTTTTATTGACTGTTTTTCCATTTAAAAGCTAAATGTAAATCACAGAACAATAGGTCGTGGATTTCCGTGCCACCAAGAACCTCCACACTTTGGAAACTCTTCCGTGCTGGAGAGGTCAGCAACGCATCGAGGAGCAAACACATGCTTAAAGACAAGTGGCAAGAATACGCAGAGCAGACCTCAAAATGCAATACCACACATAGTAGTGTGTGTGTTTGTGTGTGTATGTATGTATTTGGGGGAGTAGTTGTGTGTATGCGTATATTTGGGGGGTATTAGTATGTGTATATTTGGGGGGGGGTAGTAGTGAGTGTATGTGTATATTTGGAGCGGAGTAGTTGTGTGTATGTGTGTATTTGGGGGGTATTAGTATGTTTATATTTGGGGGGGTAGTAGTGTGTGTATGTGTATTTGGGAGGGTAGTAATCTGTATGTGTGTATTTGCAGGGGTATTGTGTGTATGTGTGTATTTCGGGGGTAGTGTGTGTATGTGTGTGTATTTGGGGGATAGTAGTGTGTGCATGTGTGTATTTGGGGGAGTAGTGTGTGTGCATATATTGGGGGGGTAATGTGTATGTATTTGGGGGAGTCGTGTGTGTATGTGTGTATTTCGGGGGGGAGTGTGTATTTGGGGGAGTAGTGTGTGTGTATTTGGGGTGTAGTGTGTGTGCATATTTTGGGGGAGTAGTGTGTATTTAGGGGGAGGATGTGTATGTATGTATTGTGAATTAGAAAATGACAAACTGTTTTACACAGAAAAAACAATGAAAAAAAACAAAATAAAAGGACTTATTATTGTGAGATGCATTTTATTCCCCCACATATTTTTTATTTTCCCTAATTCTGATTGAAGTAAGTTTGTCGTATGTTAATGCTTATACAGCATATACCTATTAGTGTATTAGTGTGTGTACAGTATATGCATGTGTTTGTGGGGGCGTAATATTCATGCATGTGTTGCAGCTCTCGGTATATTTTGGACAAATAATTTTTTTATAGAATGTCTCTTCTTCCTGGAAGGGTTGCAGACCCTGCACCCTGTACCTGTTACTACTGTAGAGCATGAGGAGGTGGGCGTGTCAGGCAGCTGGATCCTGATTGGGGACACTCTCCAGCTGCTGGAAATAAAAGGTAATGTGAGATGGGCACAGGCAGCCACATGATGGCAGGTACAGCAGAGAAGGTGTTAGGCAGCACCTGGATGCCTGGGTATATATATCACTACCTGCACCTGGCTGCTGTGCTCTGTCTGGTACTTGCCGTGTTGAAAGCGGGTCAGCTTTATATTTCAAGGAAGAAGCAGGTGAAAATATTCAGGCAGTTTCCAGGTTCCCCCTGTCACTGGCTGTATGGGAATGTGCATGAGGTAAGTGACCGTCCAGAACAAATAAGCACTGGGGGTGAGCGCAAATAACCCCTTCACTGCCAAAAGGAGCAGCAATGCATTGCAAAGGGATTCGAGGCAGGAAAGTGTCTGGGGAATAGAGCAATCCGGTGTCTCTCATGATCACTAAGGCTGCGCTTATAGTGCCGACGACGTTGACGCGACGTCGCGGCAAAACAAATGCATTGCCGCCATCGCGTGCGCTTATAGTAAGCGCAACGCGACTGAGCAACGGCTTGGTCGCGATCGCTGGAAGTCATCTCAATTGTATTTTCCAGCGACCGCAGCCTGACGTCGCCGGCACTATAAGCGCGGCCTAGCGTGAGCCCCCCAAAATGACACGTTTTCAGCCATACCCTTTTAAGGCATGTAACTAATTGGTGAGCAACCTTGCGTCTGGTTTTGGCTGGTTAGGTGCAGGCAAGCTCTGGTCTGGACCACTACAGATAGGTGGTGGTCTTGGGATATATCCCTAACAGTGGCTTTGCCCATCACAGGACTAGTGCAGATTTGTTCAAATCCTTCAAGACTTTGTCTGTTTCCTACTTTAAACGTGTGTGTTACTATAACTTATAATATTGTTTATTTTGTGCCCAGGACATATTTTAAAAACAAGTTGTAACTCCCAATAAAAAAAAATATATATATATACAGTACACACTATTCCTGCTAAAATATTTGATAAATAATATAAAATTCTAATTGAAGATACACAAAATCGCACTATGTAGACAAACATCTCATAGACTTCTTTATAAGTGTAGCCATGCATAATAATGACTGCATACATCTTCTCTGTTAGCAGTAAGTCCTGGTACACACAGGCCTGCCCACAGTAGTAATGGAGGTTTTCCCTCACCCCCTAGTGTGGTGCCCTGTGTAAGGATGGGAGTGGCTGTATACTCTGAGTCCCTGGATAGTGACCTCAGAGATGCGCCTGCCCCCTGGAGTATAAAGGGCACAACACTGACAGTTAGTGTTGTGGTTCGAGGGAGAGAGTAACCTGACGATACCGTTATTGAAGGAACACTTTTGTGACCCTAGTGCAGTAACTAGCGGGAACATAGTGATAATTCCAGTGTGTTAACGCCACGCTGTGTCCAGGGACCTGGCACAGTGGTGATCTCCCTAGGAGAAAGGGAATCCCACTTCATGATTGGAGGGCGTACCTGGCAAAGGGACATCACGCAGAGATGTGCGGCTAGAGCTGGCAGCTGCATGGGGCAGTCTGCTACATCCCTGTATTCAATAAAGATGTCCTTGAGAAAAAGAACCCCACTGTGTGAGTGTGAGATTACTCAACAGTGGATGGCACCAAGAAGGAGTTCCTCACCAGGACCATCTCCCTGCGGAAGCACAGATCCTGATGAGGTGGAGGCGCTGCACATGATGTAAGTTGGACTCGTACCCACTACCTCAGCTACCTGTCCTGATGACATCCCCTAATAACACCCAGCGGGAGACTCAAGAGTCCTGTTACTTGCAGGTGCACCACCACACACGCCTTGTAATGGGGGGACTGGTTAGACTACACGGGCCAATATGAGATTGGGTGGGTCAGGCCAGAGGGAGCACCCGTTACAATTGGAGGCGCTGCTGAGAGACCTGTCAACAGGACAGGCTTTTGCTAGGCACACAGTAGGAATTAAGGAAAGTGTCTGCTGCCACTTTGTGCTTGAGGGACGGAGCCAGGGGTAGTCAGGGAGGTGCCGGACATGCATGCCGCAAAGACGCCTTGGGATCCGTTAGGGGTTAGTGAGTCTGGAGCCGGGGGCTATTGCTGTTCTAGTCGCCTTGAGGTAGCGCTAGCGGGGGACGCCTGAAGGGGTAAACTGGTAACTGAGAGCAGGAATTCTGGAAGGGTCCGCACTAGGCTAGCCAAAAGTAGGTCGACGCCCAAAGTGCTGCATGGAAGAGCCAGAGTACTCTAGTCTCCATTCCAGATCACTTACCAAGGAGCACAGACTGGAGGAACGTGTTACGGTAGACACAGGAAGGGTGAGCCTAGCCTGAGGTAGTGCAAACACGAGTCAGATCTATGTTAGGTACACAAGGTGGTGCACAAGGCATGTTTATTGTACAGATGTGGTAGCTGCCCCGCAGAGCGGAGCTCCACGTACAGAGAATCGGTGTTCAACGATCACGAGAGACCTGTCGGAATGGAGGATCTGTACAGAACAGAAGGTCCAGGATGGCGGGGAGAGAGAACCACGAGAATGGAGGATCTGCATAGAGCAGAAGGTCCAGGATTGCGGTCAGACGAAGAACAAGCTACAGAAGAGACTTTTGTGAGTTTGTTATGGAATGGCGTGAAAGCCGTGGCTGCGCCGTGTTTGTCCTGCATATGTTCTCGGGAAGATACCCCTGAGAATAGTGAGGACGAAAGTCTTACGAGATGGGAGGAACGAAATGGACTTTGTTATACCCCAATTAACAGACAGCCAGACGTTGCCTTCAGTGAGAGAAAAGACAGTGAAAGAAAAGACAATGCTTACCAAGATGGCGGTTCCCGCGTTCCCGGGACACCGCGTGGGCATGCTGCAAAAGGTCTTGCAACTTTGCAGTCTGCTAGATGTTGGCCAGGATTGGCGCCAACGCGAAAACTCCACCCCGATGGGGAGTTTGGCGCGAAAGCTGGAGCCGCGCCCTCATGGACTATGACTCACTCCGCACCTGTGCTGGGTCAGCCTACAAGTCTACGAGACATCCCCCTAGTTTCAACCAGGGGGAGTGGTTTGCGGTCTCACCGGATGTCGCAAGAGGAAATGGGAGGAAGGGTGACTATATCAGCCCATGCCTTTCAGTTGCGAAGAGCCATTGATCAGTACCGACCTCTGAGCAGAGTACCTCCGCTGATAAAAATGGCTGAAGCTGTTGCTAAAGTGGACCAAGGTCCTGTGATTTCCACGCACCCTTATTCGGCTCCAGGAGGCTTCCTGGTGATCCGGGTGGAGGGTGTAGAGACTGTGGCGTGTCTGTGCCTGCAGTGCAGACTGCCGGGCGGAGCCGTGGGCAGCGAAGCCCGATGCCCCCACTGTGGACTGCAGTACATGTGGCCCATGACCACATTCGTACCTGTACAATCTACGGGGATGACCGGGAATGTACCGGTGGCGATAGAAGAACAGCCGGGAGCTCTCTGGAACAAGAGTGCCAGTCCCGCAGAGTCGGAGCCAACATTGGTGCTTCCGATAGCGAAACTCAGCCATCGGAGAGGTGATCACCGAGGAGCCCATCGCCGGTCTCCTACTGGGATGCCTCGGCCGAACTGCAAACTGGAATCCTCGGATGAGGAGTGTGCAAGGCTGGCGGGTAAGGCAGTCATCAGACGGGACTGTCATACCATTGGTACGCCATGGAGGGATGAAATTCCTCGTGGTGTGGAGACGCGGAATCGAATGTCTCCCGTACCGCGACCATCCGATCGCCGGAGTCCCACTGCCGTGGTGACTAGTGGATCGGACGGAGGCAGATCTACACCTACCCTGCACGGGACTAAGACACGGTGTCTGTCGCAGGCCCAGGAGGTGGAAGATCCAACGGAGCGAGTCCAGAGCCAGACTGGATCGCGTGGCAGAATGGCGTTGGAGGAGATCCTTGTGGAGGAAGAGATTCCGCTTGGGAATCCACCGCAAGATGGCGTCGCAGCACGTGCGTGTGCGGAAGTGGTGCCGGAGGACCAGGGAGGCCCCGAGTGGGAGATGGTGCCGCCTCTGCGATCGAGCAGCGGGAAGCGATCCCCTATTATCCAAGGGAATGGGCGGTTGAACGGAAAGCCCAGGAGTCCCAAGGTTGAAGACAAAGATGGACTTTGTGGCGATGCTAAGGCAGGTACCGCTGAGGAGCAGGTCGAAACCCTGTCCGTGCCTACTGGTCGGTCCCGTCCCCAAACCCCGTCCACACCCAAGGTTAGTCCTAAGGCCCTAGCTAAAACCCTTGTACCCGTCCCTATCCTATTTGGATCTAGTTCCAGTTTAGGGTTGTCCGGGGAGTCACGGGGTTCTTTTGATGATCGGACTGGGAGCCTGGACTTGGGTACGTCGGATGATGGGTCGGAGGGAGGAGGGAACATGTCCCGACAGGTGTCGAGTGATTGTCCTAGCGGGATGAGTATTACTGTTAGGAATACCTCTCACCGTAAGGGAGTTAATACCAGATCTGAGGGTACATCTGGGGTGTCTTCTGGTGGGCCTGATGAGGAGTCACTGGAGGAAAATGCAGATTCTAGCTCCGAGGAACGGAAGGAGACTAGGTGGTGGGCCCCCTTATACGAGGGGTATGCCTCGTGGCTTGACCGCACCCGCTTTATTTTAGAGAGGGAGGGGGTGGTTGATCACTGGTGGGCTGCCGGGGATTTTGATGATGAATCCTACCTTAGGGCTCTAAGGGTACGATGGGACCGTATACAGGCAGGCCTAATTATTCCTAAGGGGTCCGCAGGGTTAGATGATCCGGTGGAGACACATGAGCCCCTATCATGGGTGTTACCCGGGACGGCTGGTCGAACCAGTTTAACTAGGGCTTGCAGAGCTGAGCGAGCTATCCTTGCCAAGTACAGGAAGTCCCATGGGCTTGATTACCCCTATGTCCCTGAACCTCTAATGACAGAGATAGAGGAGAATAGGGAGAGATGGCTCAAGACTGATATTCAGTACTATATCATTGAGAGAGGGGGAGCCATAAAAGGGATACAGGCCGAGCAGAGGGTAGCTCAACTGATGCGGGTCTGGAAGATAGGGCGCAGTGTATATAAGCACAAGGTGATGTACTGTAATGAGAGAGGAGTACCACGGGAATACAGCGTGACTGTGCATGATGCCGCGGGGCGAGAGGTGAAGAAGCCAGATCCTCGGCATTACTATTGAGTGTCCAATAGAGTGGTCTGTTGTTTCTTTTGCGCTCCCTGCTGGTCAGTGAGTGTACTGAGCGTTCATTATTATGTTCATGTAATGATGTTTGCTGTGTTATTTGTGTGTTCTTTTGCAGTGTTTCCTGGCGCAAGGTACACCAAATTTAGGTCCCAGCCGGGACGGTGGGTATTCACCAGGGGGAGTATGTAGCCATGCATAATAATGACTGCATACATCTTCTCTGTTAGCAGTAAGTCCTGGTACACACAGGCCTGCCCACAGTAGTAATGGAGGTTTTCCCTCACCCCCTAGTGTGGTGCCCTGTGTAAGGATGGGAGTGGCTGTATACTCTGAGTCCCTGGATAGTGACCTCAGAGATGCGCCTGCCCCCTGGAGTATAAAGGGCACAACACTGACAGTTAGTGTTGTGGTTCGAGGGAGAGAGTAACCTGACGATACCGTTATTGAAGGAACACTTTTGTGACCCTAGTGCAGTAACTAGCGGGAACATAGTGATAATTCCAGTGTGTTAACGCCACGCTGTGTCCAGGGACCTGGCACAGTGGTGATCTCCCTAGGAGAAAGGGAATCCCACTTCATGATTGGAGGGCGTACCTGGCAAAGGGACATCACGCAGAGATGTGCGGCTAGAGCTGGCAGCTGCATGGGGCAGTCTGCTACATCCCTGTATTCAATAAAGATGTCCTTGAGAAAAAGAACCCCACTGTGTGAGTGTGAGATTACTCAACAGTGGATGGCACCAAGAAGGAGTTCCTCACCAGGACCATCTCCCTGCGGAAGCACAGATCCTGATGAGGTGGAGGCGCTGCACATGATGTAAGTTGGACTCGTACCCACTACCTCAGCTACCTGTCCTGATGACATCCCCTAATAACACCCAGCGGGAGACTCAAGAGTCCTGTTACTTGCAGGTGCACCACCACACACGCCTTGTAATGGGGGGACTGGTTAGACTACACGGGCCAATATGAGATTGGGTGGGTCAGGCCAGAGGGAGCACCCGTTACATAAGCATAAATGGCAATACAACTCCAGACAGTGGATTTAGCTAGATTACAGCCTGCCAGATCCAGGTGATCCAATTCCACATCCGTTGCATTTTCAGTTTCTTCCCGAATTTTCAGTTTGTGCAAAACAGCTCAAAACGAGACCGGGACCAATGTACTCATTTTATCATTTTACTCCTATTGTAAAAACGGATATCTGGAAATCGTGCTCATTGGGTACTGCTGCTGTTCGCTTTATAATTACTTTCTGAACAAAGAACAGAATATATATATATATATATATATATATATATATATTCAAAAAATAAATAGATGATACCGTTCTGTGGCTAACGAAATGCTTTTATTTGTGCGAGCTTTCGAGATACACTGATCTCTTCTTCCGGCGATGTTACAATATATATATGTTTATATTACATTTTATTTTTATTTTTTAATGCTGCTTTTGTCTGTGGCAGGACTGCCCCTGTAACATGACCTTACATACCAGTAATATTATCTTCCGCATCACTAGATCTGTACTAAAGTGTAATCCATCTAATTTAATTGGCTTTGAACTGATTGTGATGTGTAATCAGTAATATTCTCTGGAGTTACATAGTTTAATATTTACATAGTAGTGAAGGTTGATAAAAGACAAACGTCCAAGTTCAACCGATGTCTAATTTAGACGACAGATACTTTATCCTATATTTGTATGTACAATATTTTGATCCAGAGGAAGGCAAATAAAAACCCCAGTGACACATTATCCAATGATGTTTCATTCCTGACTCCAAATAATGCAATCAGATTTCTTCCTGGATCATCCTTCCCAGGTATACTTATTTGGTATAACCCTGTACACCTTTTCTTTGTAAACAGAATATTTTTTGAACATATCTATTCTATCTGCAATCACAGTCTCCATGGGTAATGAATTCCACATTGTAACTGCCCTTACTGTAAAGAACCCTTTCCTTTGTCGCTGGTGAAATCTCCTTTCCTCCTACCTTAATGGATGAGCCTGTGTTGATTTGTACTGCCATGGGATGAATCATTCTTTTGAACAGTTAAATATTGTACCTTTTTGGCAGTTCCGTCGAGATGGAAATGATTTGGACAAACTGGTGACGTGGGCAGGAAAATACACAGAGGCATTCCCCGTGTGGTTTGGAAACTTTTCTGGATTCTTGTTTCTCACTCACCCCGACTATGCCAAGACTATATTTAGCAGAGACGGTGAGATATGTACATCAGCAGCTTCATAATAATCGTTGTAAAACCTGTCATGCTCTGTATGATATTTTTAGTGTCCACTGATGTGAAATAAAATCTTTGAATTAATATCAATGTTCTGGGAGATAAAATAGGTTGGAGGGGTAGTCAATAAAGTCATGGGAGGAAAACCTTAATGCACTTCTGACTTTATTAACATTTCCAGAGATCTATTAAAATGATCCCTAACTACTTACTAAAAGTGCAGGAGTGTAGGGGAGGAGACACGGGTGTAAACAATGCCCAAAGAAGAGTATAATAGCTCTGATATGGAGGGAGGAGGTAAGAGTGGTGATTATCTCAAATCTCTGCCTCTCTGATAGTGGAGACCAAAATTGTTTAACTCGCGGCAATAAAATATGGTCTAATAGTAGGTGCCCAAAGTAAGAGTGGCTGAGCAGTCAGTGACACTTATATTATAGAATATGCAGTATTGCTATAATATCTAAGCACTGGGCCAGACAACAGCTTGGAATCTTTAGCCTCCCGTGCCTATAGGGTAGTGTACTAATGTAAGTAGTATTCAATGTCTAGTTACAAACAAGTCAATCCAGGGGTATATTTCAGCATATTAATAATATATAGTAGCCCTGCTTTGACCCTCCTCGTAAGGCAAATCTAGCCCTCTCCTCTCTCTCCCCCGAACACTTCCTGATTGTAATCACAGCATCACCCTACACGTTTCCCTCTCTAACGGAGCTTAATCAGGGGAACCCACCTGGGATCAGTGTCACCTGCTGTTTGCTAACAAGCAGAGCATTAAGACACAGACATAACGCAATTCAAATGGGAAATTTGCTAATTAATTTGTTATTATCTTTTTTCTTTCTTTAATTACACAGATCCAAAGTCTACTATGGTTTATGAATACATTGTTCCATGGATTGGTATGTGAAATGTTTTGCTTTGCATCAAATTCAAAGGCTTTCTGGCTATAAAGGGGTTGCACATAGATTATTCTTTTAACAGTATGAGGCCCTTTAAATCAGATTATCAATGTTATTTTGTTTTATATTTTCTTCATTGCCTATTTTCTTTTTTTCTTATGTAACACTCTTATTCCCCTCCTGCCCCCCCCCCCCCCCCCCCAGGCATGAGGGATAGGGTGTACAGTAAATAATAGAAAGTCCCAATTGTGTCCCTGTCCATTTTTAAGCGGGATGGAAAACCAGTCAGTACCATACTGAATAATTATTAATTTTTTTTAGCTAGCAGGTAACAAACTACAAAAGTGAAAACAGTAACCCTGCCTTTATTGGGACTAATCTTCAAAATAAACGGGTATCAGTCATCGCACCAACTAGTAAACTGGAGTTGAATCTCTATCTCATGGTGACACAAATATCGTATGGTACTGTGTTGACCCATAGAATAGACACACAAAGGTAAGGTAGAAGGGACCTTTGTGGGCCTTTAACCCCAAGTTTGCTATTGAAGTTATCCTTTCTACCTTAGTTTTGTTTGTGTTTCTCATGCTGTCTCACATTCATTGACTGATGCTGCCCGAGGCCGATGCTTCTGCTGAGCTGAAGATAATCAGACCCTAGGCACAGTTTACTTCAAGTATCCAAGGCCAATATCCACACTAAGGCCTCGGTCCCGCTGCGCTCGTTGGCGCGGGCGGCGGGTCGCGAGTTCCCCACCAGCAGGGGAATCCTCGCGAGCCGGTCCCGGTCCCCACTGGCTGCACAGCTGACTACACGCTGTAGCGCGTCAGCCGCTGGAGACACCACAGAATGGTGTTTTCTAGCTTTGACGCGTGACGTGTGTGGCTGTGAGCCAATGGGGAGGGGAGGCTGCGGGAGGAGGAGAGGCTTCGGGGAGCGGGGAGGAGTGTGGAGTGAAAGCAGGTGAGTGCCTTTCTCTGTGTGTGTGTCTGAGTGCCTGTGTGTGTGTGTATGTGTCTGAGTGCGTGAGTGCCTGTCTGTGTGTGTGTGTGCCCGAGTGCCTGCCTCTGTCTGTGTGTGTGTGTGTGTGTGTGTGTATGAGTGCGTGAGTGCCTGCCTGTGTGTGCGCGCGCGTGTGTGTATGAGTGCGTGAGTGCCTGCCTGTGTGTGTGTGTGTGTGTGTGTGCGCGTGTGTGTATGAGTGTGTGAGTGCCTGCCTGTGTGTGTGTGTGTGTGTATGAATGAGTGCCTGCGTGTGTGTGTTTAAACTTACCTTCCAGCTCCAGCCCGAGTCCGTGGAGGGAGGGGGGGGAGAGTAGCGGGTCCCTCCGCTCAAGCCACGCCCCCCCTCCCTGTCAAACCGCCCACCTCCCGCCCACCTCCTGATCAAACCTCCCACCTCCCGCCCACCTCCCGATCAAACCTCCCACCTCCCGCCCACCTCCCGCTCCGGCTCCCGCTCCCTACAGACCGCAGATCGCGGTCTGTGTATCTCAGCGCACCGCCTGTCAGCAGCGCAGGTGCGCTGACTCTGGGAGCGGGGCCTTAGCCTAAGCGTTAGGTGTGCTAAAGTTTGGCACCCTTTTGTGTACAGTACCTATGTCCAAGTGACACCTCATGCAGCACCTACAGTCTTCCCTAATGTATTTGTGTTCGACTTGTAATCTGTCCTCTTGAATACTTTTAGGAAGAGGATTATTGGTTTTATCCGGACCAAAGTGGTTCCAGCACCGCAGGCTGCTGACTCCTGGGTTTCATTATGATGTTCTGAAGCCGTATGTGAAGTTGATCTCCGATTCCACGCAAGTCATGCTGGTAATGCCTTCTCCTTCTCCTCCATTTCCATGCCTGACACACTGAGACACTGTGGCTGCCTCATGTGCTATTTTCTTTCATGGCCGGTCTCTGCATATTTTGAAGGTTCTTTGTCACTGGTTGCACCAGGGATGCGCAAACTTCCGCTGCTGTGCCCCCCCTGCCTGCTTCCCTCTCTGCTCGCACCCTCCTCCTCCCTTACCTTGTCTCAGTGTCAAATGATGCCGTGGGGTCACGTTGCTATAGCAATGCCATGGAGATGTCGCCGAAGACAAGGAAACTCAAGTTGCAGAGGCCTCACGCGATCCTCCCGGCATTTAATTTAAATGCCTTGGGGGAAGAGCGCGGGGTCTCTGCAACCGCCGCGCCCCCCCTGAAAAATCTTGCGCCCCCCCGGTTTATACTGATGCTTTCCTCACTCTAGTCTTGGTAACTTATAATATTCCAAAATTCCACTCGCAGCTGTTCTTAGGCTGCGCTTATAGTCCTGGTGACAGCACGCAGCCGCAAAGCAACTCGATGTAGGCCGTAGCGACTGCCCATAGTGGGCAGGACGGCGATGTGTGACGTCACAGCAATCAAAATAGCTGTAGTCAAAAGATTTTGAAATTTACAGAGTCCGCCGCACCACGTGACTGGCAGCAGCCAATCACATCGCCCCTTGCCGCCAGCGACATCGCACACCAGAGTGTGACTTGTCGCTGTAGCCGGTACTATAAGCGTAACCTTAGGGACACTGGGTCAGTGGGTTAGCACCAAACAGAACAATCACTTTCACCTTACCCTTTTGAAGTGAAACGTCTATGCTGGCACCTACCATATGAAAATTTCCCTTGGAGTAAATTGCATTGTTGGTGATGTGCACGCCCGGAAGTCACTGCTGGCAGAAGAGGTTGCGGGCAGAAAAGAGCCAAAACACCGGGCCAGGCGCATGTCGATTAAAAACTATCGGTCTGCATGAACCCATACTTGTCCAGGACCAACACAGACAGTTAACTTTGCTCCATATGCGCCATATTGTTGCAAACACTTGAAATATACATAAATGATAGGCATGGGCAATCCCTCTAAGGAGCAAGGTGGGGCCCTAAAAATTCAACTGTCAAAATTTCAACTAAAAAAGAGGGAACCGTTTTGTTGCCGTTTGCTGCTCTTCTGCTGTAACAAGCCACTTTTAGTTTTATTTACGTTTTTTTGTTTTCTTTTTTTATTAATTTTTTTTTATGAATTCTTTGTTGGACATGGAAATTCTTTGTAGATTTTATTTATTTATTTATTTTGTTTTTTGAGTTGCGCTGGATATACGGATTTATTAAATAGCATCACTTCTTGGCAAATGCAGTCCTGAGCTGTGAGCGAGGAGTCGTGAACTTTAAACCTTTACAGCCCCGCAGATAAAGGAGAACCATAAACATAAGATTAAAGTTGGGATTTCAGCACCAATAATGATTCTAAAGCGTGATAAGAAACCCAAATGTGTTACCATGGTTAACCACTTTGCTGCACATATGCCACCAATGCATTATTTAATTTATTAAATGTTCTACCAGGAAATGTTGCATTGAGAGTTACTAAAAAACGAGGGGTATGTCCTGGGCACAAACAGTGGTAAAACATTCAATTTACAGACAATTCATGGGCAGTTAGCGATTAATATATGATTATGGGCGTATGTAACCGTTATAGACAAGGATACAATTGTGTTAGAAGTGGTGGGATAGGCCTGCAATGTGTTGTGTTAGAAGAGGCCCTGCCCCAAAGAGCTCACAATCTATAAGGAAGGGTACGTTGAAACATGGGGTACAGGGGATGAGAGGGTTGGTGAGTTTCGGGACTGTAACATTGGCGAACAACAGATGGCTGACACCCTTTGGCGCAACGCAGATGTAGGCCTAAGGCTTTCTCAATGACTTCAGCTGTGCTCTGAAAGTCCTTTGTCCAGTGCAGGAAACGCTCCAGAGGGTGGAGCTGGCGAAACACATAGCAAGCAATCGCAGATGTTAACCCTTAGCATGCTGGTTCTGTGCAGAGGGGAGCAGCATTGCAGGCACCACTGGCAATGAAGGTGTATAGCAGGGGTTCTTAACTCCAATCCTCAAGACCCCACCTACAGGTCAGGTTTTCAAGATATCCCTGCTTCAGCACAGATTGAGCCATCTGTGCTGAAGCAGGGATATCCTGAATTGAATGAATAATGATTTTATACCCTAAAGCTCAGCGCTAAGACCATTAATTATGTGTTTACAATAAGTAAAAAATATTCTACTTATAACTAATTGAAAGCTGCCATAGAGTCCCTGCCTAACAAATAACTCACAAATTCGTTTACAGACAATATTACAAAAATGCAGTGACCCGGCGCTAACAGTGACAACAATACCCCAGTCCAATGATTAGTCCATTTAGATAGGGAAAGTTCTCTTAATGTTCCAGTTGAAAACGACGTGATGATTCAGTTTCTGGCTGTTACTTCAGAACTCCTCCTGTAGTGTAATAAACAAAGGGAGAAAGACCATTGCGCAGCCACAAGTATCAACAGACGACTCCAAAAAAGGATTTTTAGGTAATAAACTTACAAAAGTACTGTGTCAATATTCATTTGAGACAATCTGTGCTTTAACCAAATTCTTTTCCTGGTCTTCACGAGTCCCCTGTGCTGTCAATCATACGTCAGCTCACTCTTCTGTTAACTCACAGCCTTAACACTCAAGAGTGATCTCAGTGGGTTCCCAGAAAGGAAATGACATGGGAAATGATGGTGCAGATTGCTAAAAATTTAATGACAGTAAAAATAATAAAAACAGCCAAACGTTTACTCACATAAACCGTGCTGTAACAGGACAACTGACAACGTGCCGTCCGCAGCATGATATGGTAAGGGGTAATGATCCCTGGGTTGATCGCGCTCTCACTACTCTCAATACCAGAGATCCTTGCCTGACTTTGTGCAGCTCACTGACGTCACTCCCCTTTCCTTGTTACCGGATGCTTTTGCAGCTTGGGGTAGTGAACACTGAGATAGGCGTGCTCTCTTTGTTCAATCTACCGGAGACTGCCGCCTGTCACCGCGCACCTCAATGACGTCACGCGGTGGCGCCCCCTCCAATCTCCCTGCTGCCGGACGCTTGAGTCACAACTCCTCCCTCTCCAACCACGTTTCGTGACTCAAAGTGGTCACTTCATCAGTGGTGAGGGGGAGTTGCTAACTACTGGTGTATTTATACCCTAGAGGGCGATATACGCCCCCTGGGGATAATTTGCAATTAGTGCAATTAATTGAAAATACGAATGAAAATAAAATGCACCCAATTTGAACAGCACGACAATTGTCACTAGGGAAACGAGCCCTGGGATTGAGTGGCAGTTAATCAAGCAGGAATAGGTGATGCTATTTATATTCCAATTACTGAAAGGGTCATAACAATAGGATCTTTAATTCACAGATTCACAATTATGAAAGATTTTAGATTCTCCTCAACATTGACATCCCCCTCTAGAGTTTTGCTGGATTGCTCTCAAACCATCATGGTGCTGGATGGAGGTGTATAAAGACACCACATCACATGTGACCCAAATGGATTGTGTTGGGTCACCACCATCCAAAGTGGATACAAAATATCCCTCACGGACAGGCCCTAAAAATCAAAAGAAATTGCTCACAGGATTATGTTTGTGTAGATCAGCTAAAATCTCTAACAGATAAATTTATTAAGAGAGATTATAATAGGGATAGAGTAAACAAAGCCCTGCGTACTGTCAAAGATATTGATATAAACTCTCAAAAAATTAAAACAAATAAACGAGGAGAATTTATCCCGTTCATTACCAAAGTTAACAGTACTGTATGACCCCAGAAATAAAGAAAATTATTAGTAAGCATTGGGGGATTCTCCTTAGAGATCCGATATTAAAAACTTTCTTACCTAAATTTCCTCAAATTGTTTACAAACGTGCCCAAAATTTGAAGAATAAATTATCACCAAGTTGTCCCCTTAGTGGACCTAAGCATAAAAATACCATGTGGCTAGCCAATCTAAAGGGATATTTTACATGTGGTAAATGCATAGGATGTTCCTTTAGCAACAAGGGTAATAAATTCCAATCAGTTGTAACTGGTAAGAGCTATAACATTGATACATTCATCAATTGTAAAAGCAGATATTGTGTGTATTTATTAGAATGCCCCTGCGGGCTACAATACGTGGGGAGGACTGGGAGAGTGTTACAACGTAGGCTGGAAGAACATGTTTACAATATTAAAAGGGGTTTAGAGACACATAGTGTCTCTAACCACTTTAGAATCAAACATAAACAGGGCCCAAAGGGACTTAAGTGTAGGGGTATAGAGTGCCCAAAAGCTAATTGGAGAGGTGGTGACAGATTGAACTATTTATTCAAAAGGGAGACCTTTTGGATCTATACCTTTAAGACCATGTCACCCCACGGCCTGAATATAGATTTTGATCTGGCCTCCTTTTTGGCGGATTAAGTGTCCTCTTTCCCCGTTATGTTCATTTTATTTGTCACATTTTTCAATTTCCATCAAAATCCACTAACACACATTTAATTGTGAATCTGTGAATTAAAGATCCTATTGTTATGACCCTTTCACTAATTGGAATATAAATATCATCACCTATTCCTGCTTGATTAACTGCCACTCAATCCCAGGACTCGTTTCCCTAGTGACAATTGTCGTGCTGTTCAAATTGGGTGCATTTTATTTTCATTCGTATTTTCAATTAATTGCACTAATTGCAAATTATCCCCAGGGGGCGTATATCGCCCTCTAGGGTATAAATACACCAGTAGTTAGGAACTCCCCCTCACCACTGATGAAGTGACCACTTTGAGTCACGAAATGCGTTTGGAGAGGGAGGAGTTGTGACTGAAGCGTCCGGCAGCAGGGAGATTGGAGGGGGCGCCACCGCGTGATGTCATTGAGGTGCGCGGAGACAGGCGGCAGTCTCCGGTAGATTGAACAAAGAGAGCACGCCTATCTCAGTGTTCACTACCCCAAGCTGCAAAAGCATCCGGTAACAAGGAAAGGGGAGTGACGTCAGTGAGCTGCGCAAAGTCAGGTGAGGATCGCTGGTATTGAGAGTAGTGAGAGCGCGATCAACCCAGGGATCATTACCCCTTACCATATCAAGCTGCGGACGGCACGTTGTCAGTTGTCCTGTTACAGCACGGTTTATGTGAGTAAGCTTTTGGCTATTTTTATTCTTTTTACTGTCATTAAATTTTTTAGCAATCTGCACCATCATTTCCCATGTCATTTCCTTTCTGGGAACCCACTGAGATCACTCTTGAGTGTTAAGGCTGTGAGTTAACAGAAGAGTGAGCTGACATATGATTGACAGCACAGGGGACTCGTGAGTCCAGGAAAAGAAGTTGGTTAAAGCACAGATTGTCTCAAATGAATATTGACACAGTACTTTTGTAAGTTTTTTACCTAAAAATCCTTTTTTGGAGTTGTCTGTTGATACTTGTGGCTGCGCAATGGTCTTTCTCCCTTTGTTTATTACACTACAGGAGGAGTTCTGAAGTAACAGCCAGAAACTGAATCATCACGTCGTTTTCAACTGGAACATTAAGAGAACTTTCCCTATCTAAATGGACTAATCATTGGACTGGGGTATTGTTGTCACTGTTAGCGCCGGGTCACTGCATTTTTGTAATATAGGGATATCCTGAATACCTGACCTGTTGGTGGTGGTTATTGAGGACTGGAGTTGAGAGCCCCATGTGTAAAGGATTATGGTTTTATCTTTAGATACAATCGATACAGTATGAGTTTTATGGATAATATTTACAATAAACACCAGCATACTGTACATGCCAATGTGTGCCAACCGATCAGAGAAGTATGGGAGTAAAACAAGGGGACATATGTCTCTCTCTCTCTCTCTCATACTGCCTTGCACTGGGATTAGGGAACTCTTATCAGAGAGAAAGCAGAACCCCTTACACAATGGGCCATTTTCCTTGTATGTGCTGTGTCCTGATTATTTTCCTCGACGTGTGCATTTTCATCAGGATAAGTGGGAGAAGCTCATCACGAAGGACAGCACCGTGGAGCTTTTTCATCACATCGGCCTCATGTCTCTGGACAGCATCATGAAATGTGCCTTCAGTTATGAGAGTGACTGCCAGAGGTACAGGTGAGTATCAGGCTGCACGAGCTGTCCTCCTGGATACAAATACCGGGTTATGCGTCAGTGTCTTCCGGCTGCAAACCTGGAGCAACAAGATGCGTACTATTTACTAGATGGGGGGGGGGAAACCAAAATGAAAGCAGTTGGACATATTTGTTCTCCAAAACCCCTATATTTGCATCAAATTTGCAGTCAAGAGACTTCGATAAATAACCTCTTGAGATTTTTCTCCCCCAAACAGGGGCATTGGATCTGCTCTTTTCCAGATGCTAAACAAACCACATTCACAACAGTATGTGAACATAATCTGATTTCCATGTCAATGTTTGTAAGTTGTTACTTTTTGAAACCTCCACTTTGGTTACAAAGTATTACTGGCCTCTGTGGCAGATAAGATACTGATATATATAATATAAATACTTAGACAGTACTACCGTATAAAGTGCTTAGATCCTTGAAAACCAGATTGGACGTGGCCTCATTATTTTAGTGCAGGGCCGCCAACAGAAATCGTGGGGCCCAGGACAAATATATGAAGCAAGGCCACCCCCGGCGCACTGGGGGTGGGGGGGGGGGGGGGTGTCACGGTAGCTTATGACAAGATATAATGAACACCAAATATCTGGGTTGAACTGAACGAGGCTTAGATATAATAAAATATATTTATTCCTTAAATAAGGTGAACACAGCAATATAGTACAATTAACAGACAAGAAGGTAACACTTACTCAGGGTTGGGGGATGGAAAAGTATCAGCTAGCAATTCTCCAGCAATCCGGTGACATTCCAGGTGGTATCAGAAGAAGAACTAAAAACTGTAGGGTTGACACAGTTTATATACCTGTGTAACCCTATTCTTAACATTGAATACAGACTATTTGTGAACAATTATCTGTATCCAATCCCTAACGTGGAGACACAGATTAACCCATGCCCCCCAGCTAATTAGCCCATGTGTACTGGGACTCTATGGGTAGCCCCATAATTAGATTAGGGGCAACGACCAGTTTACCAAATGAAGTATCTGCATTGTTTGTAGGTATAGACATAACACTTACAAACCACTCCAGTTTGATGATTCTCCACCCTCAGGTAACAATTAGAGTGGCAGGATCTGTTGATTAGTACTTGATCTGTTGATCAGTACTTGATGTAAACAATCAGGCAGTTAATTTTTGATCAGGGTGCTTAGGTTCAATCAGCCGGCTGCCCTTCATGACCTATTAACCTAGCAGATGGAGTCTGCATTTTCAGATCAGAACCAAAATACCACATCTATACTTTAATATCTATACATATTAATAAGTTCCATCTGGTGGGCTCAGTGGGTCGAAATTTGCCCGTTTTTAATGCCTACAGTGACTCCACACATTGGCCAAATATCAACTCTCTGCGACCACCAGAAATGGAGATACAGAAATGCACTTTAAAACATTAAAATACAGGATTATAATGAAACATGGGAACAGGGGAACATACATTTTCATGACATGACAAGGTGTAAACCACCTTCCTGGACCGCAGTCCAGTTAACCCCTTGCCTCCCTGGTGAGGTCAGGGGGTGGCCATATGGGGTGCAACCCCTTTAATACCGGGCCAACCCCCTCTTCCTCTACAGGGGGTGAGGAAGATATGAGCAACTGGAGGGGGATATAAGGAGGTAACGGGAGCCTGAGGGGGAGATATAAGGATTTAATAAGCCGGGGAGGAGGTGGTATAAAGAGGGCCTGGAGGTTGTAAGGGGATCCTGGATTGGGTAAGCGGTAATGGGCCTTGGGGGGAGGAGGTGGTGTCTATGGACCTTTGGGAGCGGGGCAAGGGGGCTATGGGCCTGGGGGGGTAAGGGGGTAACTGACCTGTTGGGGGGTGGGATATAACGGAGAGCAGGAAGGCCCTGCAGAATGAGAGACTGTGGAACCCTTCCTTCATGTGGGTGTTGGCCAGCAAAGGGGAGGCCTGGGGAAGGGGAGAGCCCTTCTTACCTGTGCAGGCAATAAACTGTAGTCTGACCGGGCCCAGGATAGCAGACCCGGCTGACCTCCCCCCGAGTCGGCAGCCATAATTACAGTGTCCTTAACACGCTCCCCTGTTTTGTGGACTCTAGTTGATCTGAATATCGGAACATATCTTGTTCAGGATTAGAGTGGATGAGTATATATTTCTTTATTGTAATCACTTCTACACTTGACAAATTAGTGTCAGCACATTTACATTTAATAATTTATCACACTCAAGTTTGAGCGCCACCCTTGATCCTTTATACTGTATCCTTATGTTAATAACCTAATTGATTTCAAACCACTTCCTATCTTGTCTCTTGTCCTCCAGTGATAATGCCTACATTCAAGCAGTGTACGACCTCGCCTACCTGACAAATCTCAGGCTCCGATGCTTCCCCTACCAAAACAATGCTGTGTTCTATCTCAGTCCTCATGGATATCGTTTCAGGAAAGCCTGCAGAATAGCTCATCATCATACAGGTACCGCAGCACACAGACACGAGACTTCCAGGCACATGGGGATAAGTAGACATGCAAATTACACAGAATGAATAGTCAATCTTGGGGGGGAAAAAAACTATTTAAAAAATACTTAATATAAATTGACTCTCATGATCACTGCCAGGGTTGTTCTGCTTTCTGTTCTCTGTTCTGTAGTTAAATACAAAATAACCCTGCCGGCAAAATGAGAGGAATATTAGAAGTCAAGCCTGGTCTTACTAATATCTTGTTTTATCATACGGATTCTAGTGCTAGTTATATTTGTTCTGGGATTTGATATCCTGACGTAATCATGTGATGTGGGGATTGGGGCTTGGTCTTCCCCAAGTAACACACAATGGGTAACTAGAACTTGGTGGACAGGAATATTAAACCTATATGAACTTTAGACTTTTCTAAACTCAAAGAGTGAGTCGGGCAAGTTAATAAATGAGCGTTTTACAGATGTCCTTTATAGAATGCCATTTATATGACCTTTCTTCTTGTAACTCAGATAAGGTGATACAACAGAGGAAAGAATCTATGAAGCATGAAAAGGAACTGGAAAAGATCCAGCAGAAGAGACACCTGGACTTCTTGGATATTCTTCTGTTTGCCAAAGTTTGTTATCTGATGATAATATTAATGAGTATCTTGTCTTGCTGAATTTGAGCAGCACATTATTAGCGCCATCAGTACTGTACTCAATACATTATTTGACTCTAGGGTTTCCATAGCAAGGGAAACATTGAATGACTGTTTCCCTATTATTATAAGGTCTCAGACTTTTAGATCCAGAGACTACAATTTTATTGAATAATTCTTACTGAAGCCCATAATATATTTGTTATTGCATTGTGTGATGCCTCCATCCCATGAGTAGCAAGCAGTGAGTAAGACTTCCCATTGGAAGACATTTTCTTGGATTTACGAGTATTGCCACAGTATAAGAATATTGAACAAATATACATTTCTGTCTTACCCGGCCTGATCAGTGTTTTTATCGCACCAGGATGAGAACGGCCAGAGTTTGTCTGACGAGGACCTGCGTGCCGAGGTGGACACGTTCATGTTTGAGGGACACGATACAACAACCAGCGGGATCTCCTGGATCTTATACTGTATGGCCAAATACCCCGAGCACCAGGAGAAATGCCGGGAGGAGATCAGGGAGCTGCTGGGAGAGCGGCAGACCATGGAATGGTGAGTCTTCAGGAAACAGACATGTCCATCCATAGGGAAGACTGGAGTAACAGACTACAAAGTTACAGATTTACAATGCCCTTAGCATGCTTGTCAAGGTACCATAACGTATGTTACCAATACTCATTTCTACCTTAAAGACGTCCCCATAAAAACTCCTCTTAAAAAGACTTGCGCATTCATACTAGGGCACGAGTGGCCAACTCCAGTCCTCAAGGGCCACTGTCGGGTTTAAAAGGATATCACTGCTTCAGCACAGGTGGCTCAGTCAGACAGTCACTGATTGAGCGACCTGTGCTGAAGCAGGGACATCCTGTAAAGCTGACCTGTTGGTGGCACTTGAGGACTGCAGTTGACCACCCGTATACCAGAGCTGGGGGGTGCGGCGGTTACATAAACCCCGCGCTCTTCCCCAGGGCATTTAAATTAAATGCCGGGGGATCGCGCAAGGTCTCTATAACCAACTTGCCAGGATTCAGAAGTCTTGTTGTGCCTTGACGTCCATCGCCATGGCAACGGGTTCATGTACCGTCACTTGACGCCGGTAAAGAAGTAAGGGGGGCGCTCCCCTGTACTAGACCATTATTACAACACAAAGGTAGTTCTGCAGGTTCTGTGTCTGACATTTCATTACCGTAACTCTGTCTAGTAGATCAAACCTGATCACAATGGCTTCCTGTCCAGGTGCTCCATATATTCCCTAGGATCTATTTCTTCGCAACATCATTAGCTTATTATCCAACATCATTAACCTAATTAGTACCGGGGTGCATTTTGGGGTAGAAGTTCTTTGAGTCATGATCATCGTACTGTAGTTAATCCTTCAGTTGTTCCCCTTGACGTACTAACTCCATTTACCTTTAATCCAGACTTCCTAATGCTACCACATACATATATCTCTGTGGTGCTTTGTGATAAGTGTACATACAATCTCTCAATGCTTTGCAGCCTCGGCTGGGGCTAAAATATGTTGACATGGAAACAATATATTAAACTGCATCTTAATTTTATATGTGCAAGCTTTCAAACGTATGCATTAAATCCCTGTACTGCATTCTCTTGTTGCCAGGGAGGACCTAAGTAGGGTGCCCTACACTGCCATGTGCATCAAGGAGAGTCTGCGTATGTACCCCCCCGTACCAGGGGTCTCTCGGACTCTCAGGAAGCCGGTCACATTCTTTGATGGACGTTCTGTTCCAGCAGGTAGTAAAAACCATTGTCATTAGGTTACATGTTTCTAAAACAAGATGAGATTGTTAACCAGTTGGGAGCTGGTGTGTCTGAAACTGCCCAACATAGCTTTGCAAATAATAATAATGCATTTTCATTGCAAATTTTTTAGCATTCCCCGCACAGTGTTTTCCCCGAGAACCACATCACCTCTGCTACTATTTATCTTTTATTGATGGGAATGCTTACATGTTCCACTGTACAGCAAACATACTAAAATGTTGCAATGCAGGAGGTTCCTGTCCCGAAGGAGATTGCACTCTAGATAGAGGAAAGGGGAAAGTATTCACAGATTCCTGAAATTAACCCAAAACAATGTACTTTAGAGAACCAAAACCCAAAACACTGCAATTATTTAGAACCAAAACACCAGTCTAAGGGGCTTATGCAGAGAGGATAGATAGCGAATTTGCGCCATCTTCTGGCGAAAAAAATCTCAAAAAAACCTGTAACTCGTGAGAAAATGGTGCGATTTTTAAAAAGCGCCATAAAAGTTTTCAGAATAGTAAAAGTCGCCAAACACCTGGCGAGAACCTGAAACTCGCCATGCTAATATATCGTGCTATTCCAGAAGATCCGAAGCGCGCAAACGCGCCAATATGTGCATTAGTATGGCGAGTTTCAAGTCTCCAGGAAAAGTTGGCAAGTAGCAGTTTTTCGCCGAAATGTGTAACCAGAGGTAACGACGTTCTCTGCATAACACCTTCACTAACGGCAAATCTGTGGCTATTTTATAGCCATTTTACACTTTTTTAACGTTCCTCTCTGCATAAGCCCCTAAGCGAGCCTCGCTAGTTAAGGCTCTGTGGCTGGGATGCTCTTAATTTGATATCAGCTAAAATATGTCACAGGAGAATGAGGTATCTACTGTAGGTATTGTGTCGTTTATTTTTTCTTGAAGGATCATTGTAGAGCAGGAGTAGCCAATTCCAGTTCTTGAGAGCTACCAACAGGTCAGGTTTTCAGGATATCACCGATTGAGACACCTGTGCTGAAGCAGGGATATCCTGAGAACCTGACCTGTTGGTAGCTCTTGAGGACTGGAGTTGGCGAGCTCTGTTGCAGAGGGTTGCTGCTTTACAGGCGAGAAAAAGGCCTCCTTCTCTTTCACTGTTTGGAGTTCATAGTTAGCGTTGCAATGCTATTCGTGCGCAATATAACTTGTTACGTTTTGACCCTGAGACTCAGGATTATATTCATTCTCTAAATAATTTTGAGGAAGTAACGGGTGACGCTGATAAAAGAAAATGTCTTCCAGCTCCTTGGCATACACAGGATATTCTCAATAGGATTTTGTAGTACAATATAGCGGGACAGGCTCTGACCGACATTTTACTTATTTTAAGACTTTTTAAAATTTCTTTAAAGGGAGCATATTTTGGGGGTAAAAAAAATACTCACTTTGTTCTATTTTGACAGTTTAAAGTTTGGATCTTGCTCCCATGTCAGATAATTTGCAAACTCACGCCCTTATTGGGTTTTATAGACCAATGTAGAAGTATTTTGCTATATTTTTTTTATTTTTGTTCAATTGTGGCATATACCATTATTATAAGTCAATTTCTTCTTTTTACAGGCACCCAGATCCTGCTGAGTATTTATGCCATTCACAGAAACCCAAATGTATGGACAGATCCCGAGGTACTGCAGGAAGTGTTGGGGTTCTGTTTCCTGTTCAGAGGTTCTAATTGTTGCGTAGCTGTAAAAAAAAAAAAAAAAATGCACCAGGTTAATTAAAGGGAGAATCCTTATTATAGCAATGGGAGTCTTTTATTGAGGGGGGAGGGGAGTAATTTCTCCAGTATTTGAAGCTGTGACACTTTGTGACCTTGCTGAAGTCCCTCTAAGTTTTATTATCAAATTGCTGGCAGTGAATGTTGAACCAAGTTCTCCCACTTCATCGGCTGGGCCGCTACCAGTAGGGATCTGCCTTCCTGTAGCTGTATACCACCACAATTACCGTTCTCTAACTTGGGATTAATTTAATTAGTGAAGACTCGGCCCTCCATATTTACTCACCTTCAGCATTTTGACCTAATACGTTTTATAAAATAATGTAGTCTTATTATGTGGAATGTATATAAACCTTGTAAGTTTTAACGAAATTTATAGCTCATCTCACAGCGACAACTTGATTTTTGACCTACCCCCACCCCATCTCTGATTCCAAATTTCATTATCTTTGTGTGGTTTCCCTTCCCAAAATACTGAGTCCAAAAATACAAGGTCCCAGGGACGGTAACAAAATGGCTGCCAGTGAGTCTCCTTCAGAGGAACCTTGAACCATACAAACCCCACTGTGAGCTTCACGATCTTATACAATGTCACAAGTTCTCATGATCTCTTTGTTTCAGGTGTTTGATCCCCTGAGGTTTTCCCCGGAGAATTCCACCCTCCGACATTCTCATGCATTCCTGCCCTTTGCAGCAGGGCCCAGGTAATACTTCCTCTCTGCTGCACGCTCACTCTCCTCCATGTTTGACTTCAGATGACCAGTCTAGATTGCTGATATGTTCATTGGGTTCACCTGCTGGCCTGGTCCATTCTATCAGGATGTTTTCCTGGATGTTTGATACCCATAATAGGGGGGCATGTAGTCTTGAGGTAAATCTGGTGCAGCAATAAGCCCCTCTTGGCTTCAAAGGGGCACTCCAATGTAACTTGGAGTCACATGTCAAAGCTTTCCTACAAATCCATTGAACGGCAAGTTTAAAATAAAGATGTATGTATATAGAAAATAATAAAAAAGATCACTTGTGAGCACATTCACATGTCTTAGGCAGGTCTGCAACCCTGCCCTTCACCATTATCCCCAGGATACATTGCTTCCACTGCAGCAAGGGATTCTGGGAAATGACATGCAAATGAGCACACAATGTGTCACCTTTTGTCTGAAAAACCATTGTTACATGGAGCCCATATAAGCTAATGCTCGCTGTTTCCCATGCTGTGCTTTAAAGCTGTGTTAACAGCGAGCATTATCTTATATATTATAGACATATGTATTAAAGACCGTGACCCCAGAGGTTTTAAGCCTTGATTAATCTAGTTCAGTTTTTTTGCATCAATTCTGCAGCAGATAAACATCAAGAAGATTATTAATGTTGGGTGCAGTGCCAAACATGAGTGTTTGTTTATAAATGTTATTGTAAACTTTAAGAAAACTATACCCCAATAGATCAGTACGTATTCTAAATTTCATGGCTTTTTTGTTTTATTCGAAACGAGGCATCCTAAATATAATCTCTTAGACGTATGATTCAGTATGAAACGCCATGCTCAATGGGGCCCAAGGTGTTACCTGGCTGAGTGCTTTCATTTCACCATTATATGTTGCTTTGTTGAACTGCACTTACCAGAGGTGCAGATTTAAAATGACTTTTTAGTTATTTAAAATGGATAATTGATGATGATGATAAATGGACCCCTCAACATTCCCTGTATATCTCTTTTTAGGAACTGTATCGGGCAGAACTTCGCCATGAACGAGATGAAGGTGGCCGTGGCTTTAACACTGCACAGATTCCAGCTCACCGTGGACCCGGCAAAGACCCCCATTAAAATCCCGCAGCTGGTCCTCAAATCCAAGAACGGAATCCACGTGCGGCTCACAAAGCTTCACTGAAGAGGTTAATTACCTGGACCTCCTGCAGGAGGTCGTCAAACTTTCGCCAATTTTCATGACCAGTTTTTGTAAAAGCTGCGATCCGGGATAGTTGCGAGGGAATTAACGTGGAGCTTCCATTGACTTGCGTTGGGAGGTGTCATAACTAAGAATTGGCAAATTATGCAGCAAAATACCGTCACTCAGAATTCCGCTGAAATGTGTGGACTCGCAAAGCGTTTATTCAGTGCCATACGAAACATGGGGTAGATCCTCAGAAGTTACCTAATTAGGTAACAGACGTTAATTTTCTATCATTTAACAGGGAACCTCAAAGCTAATCATATGCATTATTAAAGTCTGTTAGCAAAATTATCATCGTTACGTTACCTGCGTTTTCCAATACACTGCACATATGCACTGGTCAAACTTTAAGGCGCGTTACTAAGGCAGCGCTATTAACAGATTTTCATGTGCGTTACCAAAAGTTGATGCAAATCTTGTTATTTTAGTGTAAAAATGATACATTTCTAACTTTTTTACTGAATGATAGGGTATATAATGTAGTAATGACTGCATAAAGCATGGGTGTACAATAATGTATATCCATACATACCTCAACAATATTAATTCATCTTTCATTTATATTAATGGACAATTAAAATAAGGATAATATATGTATAGATATACAGCTGAACCCTGGTTATAAAGCGATCCTCGGGGTCCACAGAATGAGACTGCGTTATAACATTTCGTCATCTGCAGCTCTCTCCTCTCCCTTCTGTCCCTGCTTCATAGGGCTGTGTCTATGCTTATGTAGACTTGGAGCGTAGAGGAGAGAGGTAGTTTTTTTTTTTTTTTTAATAAACATTCTATTGCAACAGTCCATTGCAATTCTCTACCTCTACACCACAGCTGTAGAGTTTAAGTATATTTATAGAGTCTGTTTTGTCATATCAGGCCTGTGGTGTAGAGGTAGAGAAGTGGTACCAGTATATGGAAGGTCCTGAGTTCGATTCCTACATGTGTATTATATAAAATGTATTAATTAATCTTCAATTCACACATGGTGTAGGTGTGCATGTGTCTGTTAGCAATAAAGCATTGACTTGAATGTTTAAAAAAAAAAAAAAAATCCCACATGTTGTAGGGGGATGTGTGTTGTGTCATATGATCCTCCTCTGCATGCTCCAAGTCTACATGGACACAGTGCTATGAAGCAGGGAGAGGAGAAATATCTAGATGCCAGTAAGTCCTCGTGCGGCGAGATGGTTTTTAAATCGGGAGCCACCGCGTTAAATCGGGAGCCACCGCGGATTGCGCTATAACTGGGTTGAGCTGTATTGTACACCCATATTTTATAGTCATTATTACATCATTTACCATATTCACTCACACAAGCATATCACTTTAATCACTAAAAATATATATATATTTATGATGTGTTTCAGACATTTATATATGTGTAACCCTGCTTCCTATCGCTAGCAAGCCAATACTATGTGCTGTGTCACCTGTAGGCTCACAGGGCCTAAGTCTCTGCCACGGAGAGCCTGGGGTTACTCGCACAATACTATATTGGGTGCAGCGCCTCCACCTGCGATG
Organism: Ascaphus truei; assembly: GCF_040206685.1. Classification (NCBI taxonomy): domain Eukaryota; kingdom Metazoa; phylum Chordata; class Amphibia; order Anura; family Ascaphidae; genus Ascaphus; species Ascaphus truei. The sequence continues at coordinate 24,921,515 of NC_134492.1, forward strand.
GCTCCCACCAGAGGGGGGGTGGTTCCTTGTAGGAAATATACATAGATCGCTCCACAACGTAGGTAAAACAATCAGGGACTTTACTTGCATGAATAACCTTGAGCATATACACATATACCAACGGGTGTCCCTCCCTAGAGGAGACACTAACTCTGGCGTCGCGCAGGACATTACCTCCACCTCCACCGAATGATCCCACCCAGTGACCAGTAACCCCACCCTACAGCGAGATGTATGTGTATGACTGCGCAGCCACTATGTCCCTTGTGAATGTGATATGACTCGTTGGTGCACTTGTAGATTACCTGCTGGGCACTCCGGTGCCCGGGGCTGCCAAGGAACTTCACAAAGGATCCCGACGTCGACTGTACACCGGAACTACCGTCTGGGGCGATCCCACCCGGATGGCTGATGCAGCAACCGCAGAGGCCTGAGCCCAAAGCTCTGCACGGACGGGCAGCTTCTGCTGTGTCCCTAACTAGCTCTAGGTAATAAGTGGCAGGGTCCCTAACCTGGGGGCTGTCCCTGACACAACTTACACTACAGGGTGACTCAGGGCTAGCTGGGGCCTTTGGGGCTGCTGGCCTAGTGCAGGGAGTCACTGACTCCTACACCCTACCTCCTTCCCGTAGCTTCTCCAGGCTCCAGCTGACAAACGTGCTCCAAGCCCACGAACTGTATCTCTTCTCTCCTGCACGGCCACCCTCCAGCACTATTGGCTCCCTGGCGTCACATGGGGCATGCAGAGGCTCAGGGGATATGTAGTCCCTTCCAAGAGCCCTCTTCCTATTGGCCAGGCCGTTCGCGCTATCACCGCGCATGCGCGAGCTGTCTGTGGGCCTCCGGCGCTTCTGGCTCCTGCGCATGCGCAACACAACTCGCAATGGCGGCGCCCCGCACCGCGAGGCGCCGGGACCGCAGCAACGCGACTGCGGCCCCAGCAACCGGCCTGCACGCAACCCGATGCTGCGCCGCAGTGAGTGACAGAAGGGGGTGGGGGGTTTCGCTGTGCCGAGAAGCCCTGGCTACATCTGATTGCTAATATATCTTTGTATAACATATGTAACTTTTTTGTAATGAAAGGGTTAAGTCCTATAATGCATTACATTGCTTTTAGGCTGTCAGAAATAACACAATGATAATCAGGGTCTAGATGTTGGCAACACCAGCTTTTGGAAGGTCTTAAATGTCGTAGCGTTATTATCATGCGCTAACAGTAACAGAGGTCTCAGGATCTTCGTTGTTAAGTAGCCTGCTCATTACCATATGATGTGCATATGAGTAGGCCTAAGGCTACACTTATAGTGCCGGCGACGGCAGGCTACGGTCGCTGGAAAAATCAAATTGAGATGACTTCCAGCGATCGCTACCAAGCCGTCGCTCCGTCGCGCTTACTATAAGCGCACGCGACGGCGGCAATGCATTTGTTTTGACGCGGCATCGCTGTCGCCGACACTATAAGCGCAGCCTACGGTCGCTTAAAATGTAAGGATCCATTATTTTTAAGGAAAGTGCCAGGACATCTCTGCACTGAGCACCTTGTGGGGGATACACATTACAGATATAGATACGTAGGTGTGTATGTGTCGGAGATAACGGAACGTTCATAAATTAGAGACCCGAGGCACTACCCCATTGTAACAGGTACACCTGGAACTGCCCAGTTTCTAAGCCAAACAACAATCAATCTATCTTCAGGGAGTGTTTTGAATGTCATGGACTGAGTTCAGTGAACATTAGTTTATTGCCCTTTCACAAAGTATCAACCTCTGCACTAGTATAACTGTCTGCTGAAGATCAGATGCATTGATATCGATTTTTACTGGTATTTTTTATTCAATGAAACGTATTACAAACAACAATAACAAATCAATTGGTGCCTAATGGTAGCAACAACACATTAGATATTCATTTATAGAATACCAGTAGCATAATTTGACAGGTGTCTGTATGTGGCTGATATCCAAATCAATCTGTACACCTATACACCAGTTGCGTTTTCAGTCATTTGGACTCTATCCAGTAATATTTCTAGTTTGGTTTTAGGATGAGGGATTTTTTATGAGATGAGATCTGATATTTATTATTGAGTGAAGTGTCAGTTACTCTGATGACCAGGGGGAGGGACTTTGTACACCCACTGATACTCAGGCACTGCTTAACAATAATTATATGTAATGAGTTTGAGAAGAGGAAAGATTACCTTCTCCTGCAGCCAACAGCAGGGAGTAGAGCTCCAATGGATCCCACCCAGTGAAAGGCATCAACCAGACCCCAACACGACACCAGAACACATACAAATATAATTTATTGCACAGGAATCAAGAACCTAAAAGAACAATATGACTAAAATGAACATTGTATGTTACAAAGTAGATGAAGTTGAAAAAATAAATAATGTCCATTAAGTTCAACCTATGCTAAATTTAGATGCTGGCCCTTTAGCCTATATCCATACTTTGATCCAGAAGGCAAATAAAAAAACCCTGATGAAACATCATCTAATGATGTCTCATAAGGGGAAAAATAAATTAATTCCGGACTCCAAATAATGGTAATCGGATTACTCCCTGGATCAACATCCTTTCCATAAATGGATGAATATGGAACAACAATAAATTATTTCTAAGTGAGCTGAGGGATGATTCACTGAGGTGCATCTGTAACACTCGGAGTTAATATAAACTGACCGTGTTCTCCACCCTAGTACACTGTATGCAGTTCTTCTCCCAGTCATACAGTAACCAGTGAGTGGGATACGCTATTCCACCTGCCCAGGATTTAGGTTAGAGAATGTTCATGTATTTTTTATTTTTACAATAAGTGATCATACACTTTATTGTGGCTTTGAACACTTGCGCCAGCCAAATGTAATTTTGCAACAGGGTAGTTGTCTTTGGATGTGACGACTTGTATTCTGTTCTGGTTCCTGGACTAGCAGGCCCTCAATGGAGAGGTTCTCCATGGTGTGATAGCGGAATACAGCTTCCCTGGACACTTCCAGCTCTGTTACATTGTGGCGTAATGATTTCATCCGCTTCACTGGACATCTCTGGCTCTACTCAGATGTGTCATGAGGATTTATCTGTCATTGTTCTTAATACATTTTAATAGCATGGTCAGATCTGTGAACCTCTAGTGTTTATTTGGGGTCAGTATCTCACTATGTCTGAACACACTGAATACAGGTATGTAATCCCAGCTCCTCCACTTCCACTTGATTCTGTTCTTTTCTACCGCCTTCCATCCCTCCCTCTCTCTGTATCTCTGTCTCTCTCTGTATTAGGCCTCGGACACGCTTACCGCTGGCGTGCTGAGGCGCGCTGAGGCTCAAGGAAAGCGAGTGCTTTCCCTGGCCTTGCAGTTGCTTACCGCAAGCGCTCTCAGCAGGCCGTCCGGGGGTGGTCCGGGGGCGGGCGCGTCACTGGCCGGGGGCGGGCCAGTGACGTCACGGAGCTGGTTCGCCCTCATTGGGCGAACCGCACACGTGACCGGCCTGTCTCGCCGGCAAGCGGGGGAATTTTAAATTCCCCTAAGACCTGCGCTTCCGCAAGCGCGCGGAAGCGCAGGTGAGCCCCTACTAAAGCCGCTCTAATTGCGGCTGTAGGGGCTCAGTGCTGAGCGGGAGCGCGCGTCAGCACGCTTCCGCCAGCAAGCGCCAAACATGGCCAAGGCCTGAGGCTAAGGCCCCGCTCCCAGAGTCAGCGCACCTGCGCTGCTGACAGGCGGTGCGCTGAGATACACAGACCGCGATCTGCGGTCTGTAGGGAGCGGGAGCCGGAGCGGGAGGTGGGAGGTTTGATCGGGAGGTGGGCGGGAGGTGGGAGGTTTGATCGGGAGGTGGGCGGTTTGACAGGGAGGGGGGGCGTGGCTTGAGCGGAGGGACCCGCTACTCTCCCCCCCCTCCCTCCACGGACTCGGGCTGGAGCTGGAAGGTAAGTTTAAACACACACACGCAGGCACTCATTCATACACGCGCGCACACACACACACAGGCAGGCACTCACGCACTCATACACACACACACGCGCGCACACACAGGCAGGCACTCACGCACTCATACACACACACACACACAGACAGAGGCAGGCACTCGGGCACACACACACACAGACAGGCACTCACGCACTCAGACACATACACACACAGACAGGCACGCACTCAGACACACACACACAGAGAAAGGCACTCACCTGCTTTCACTCCACACTCCTCCCCGCTCCCCGAAGCCTCTCCTCCTCCCGAAGCCTCCCCTCCCCATTGGCTCACAGCCACACACGTCACGCGTCAAAGCTAGGAAACACCATTCTCTGGTGTCTCCAGCGGCTGACGCGCGACAGCGTGTAGTCAGCTGTGCCGCCAGTGGGGACCGGGACCGGCTCGCGAGGATTCCCCTGCTGGTGGGGAACTCGCGACATTGCCGCCCGCGCCAACGAGCGCAGCGGGACCGAGGCCTGAGTCTTTCTCTCTCGCTCTGTGTATCTCTGTCTGTCTCTTTCATTAACCTTGTCTCTATCCCCTTTATCTACCAATCTGTGTACATATTCACTTAACTATTTACTTGTTTCCCTAAATGTATCTCTTGTTCTTAATCTATATACTTCTTTCTCTATCTATTCTCTTCTCTATAAATCTCTATATAACTATATCTGCCTGTATACTTGTTATCTTTATTCTTACCTATAGATTCCTATATCTCTATACATCTATGTGTACAGTATCTCTGTGTCCTCTTATCAACAGGTATCGGTATGTATACTTATCTCTTTATCTGTGCTAACTTTTTGCTGCCTAGGCCGCCTCCTCCTGCAGTGTCACATGACAATGCGTTTCCATAACAACGCAACAGCATGTGATGTCACGATGCAGGAGGAGGGTGGCGTGAAGGAGTAGCTAAGAGACCTTTACAGAAGCCTCACGCTTCCCGTCAGGAATCAGTGGGGAAGAGAGCAGGGCCTCTGTATATGTATAAGAGAAAAAACTAAATTTGCAGCCCCAAAATGTTGCAGGCCTGGGCTTTTTGGGCCTAATGGGAAATCCGCCACAGACCCCAAATTAACTCCACACGCCCGGTACCCAAGTAATCCAGGGTGTTACACAGACTATTTAAAAAAAAACTGGGAATTAGAAAAATATAAAAATTACAATTATTAAAACGGGATCATTGGATCGGTACTGGAATGGAATATACTCCATAAAAGGCCTAACAGGGATGTGTCATGCACTGTATGTTAAAAAATGGGTTGCAAGTTCTAAAATGTTTAAAGTGCTAGAAAGCTATACAAAGAAAAGGTATGCCTATAAAGTACAATAATGATTCCAGGTTTAAACAAGGAAAGGTTTTATTTTCTAAAGACTTCAATCAATAAAAAAAGGTAAACAAAACTCAGAATCATGGATCCTTCCAGATAATATTCCAGCATCATTACTTATTTCTTAATAACTGCATAGAGTTGATCTAAGCATTAGCCTTGAGCATTTGAATACAAAGAAGGTGCAAAACCAGCATACTTTTCTTTGGTATAAAATGTTGTGGGGGATAAGTGGGGAGTGCCCAGTCTGATACAACTGGCAAACGTTCTATATCCTACAGCAGGGATGCACAAACTGGGGGTCCCGGGATTTTTTTGGGGGAGCGTAGCGGTTGCAGAGGCCCCGCGCTCTTCCCCAAGGCATTTAAATGAAATGCCGGGGGATCGTGCGAGGTCTCTGTAACCAACTTACCGGGATTCAGAAGCCTTGTATTGCCACGTAGCCATGGCAACGCGGCATCAAATGACGCCCATGACCATGGCAACGGGGTCATGTGACGTCACCCGCGGGGTCATGTGACGTCACCCGCGGGGTCATGTGACGTCACACGCTGTGTCATTTGACACCGGTAAAAAAAGTTAGGTGGGCACGAGCACCTGGGGGAGCAGGCAGGGTGGGGGGCGCAGCTTCAAAAGTTTGCGCTCCCCTGTCCTACAGGACACAAACAGACATCACACATAAAAATATTTATACATCTCGCATGTTCCCCATGCTTGTACCAATCTCTAAAACAGGGGTGCACAGCTACAGTCCCGAATGGCCACCAAAAGGCCAGGTAATAAGGATATCCCTGCTTTAGCACAGGTGGATCAATCAGTGTCTCGGAAATTTTGATTGAGCCACCTGTGCTGAAGCAGGGATATCCTTAATACCTGGCCTGTTGGGGGTTCTTAAGGACTGGAGTTGTGCACCCCTGCTCTGAAACATCACACGTGGTTTAAACTACAGATATCTCTAGTTAAACGCAAATGATAACGACGACGTGCGCATTGGCGGATTAAACATTTTCCCACCCACAGGCACTTACCTTTTTGCTGCCCGATCCGCCTCCTCCTGCAGCACTGCCGATCTCCTCGTCTTCAGCGTTGCGGCATCAAATGATGTCACGTTGTCATGGCAACGCGTCACCATGTGACATCCGCTAGAGGAGGGTGGTGCGAAGGAGAAGGTAAGAGACCTTTACAGAGGCCCCACACTCAGCCTCGGCAATCAGCGGGGGGAAAACAGGGCCTCTGTATGCCGGCCCGGGCCTACCGAACCTAGTGGGAAATCTGGCAATTAATGTTTACTAAGACTTTTAATGGTATAAAACCATCAACTTGAACAAATGGCAGCATCTGAGCTAAAAAAAAACAAGAATAATAAACCCCCTATCAGGAGGGCATCACATCTGACGGTCCCTGCCGGGAGAGAGGACAGCTGGGAGCAGACAGGCCCAGACAGAGCAGCAAGTCACACACAGAACAATGAAAGAATGTATGTCCCTCGCCCGCACACACCGCCAATGCAGGCGCCTGACAGGAGATGCGCAAAATGTCCAAAAATGGATCACAATTCCTTTCACAAATCTACCGTTAATGTGTCACACTCGCAAAATGTCCCATTTTCAAAAATGTTGTTTGCTAGAAATGTGCCGTTTTGCCCAGAAGGGAGAGGAGAGGGGGGTTATTTAGTTGAGGGCCCACTTATACACCCCATGGAGACATACCTGGGAAATATCCCAATTTAAATCATTTGTATATATTTTGCATACCTACATTCTCTCTTTCTCCGTGTCCTCTCCAGCACAAGTCCTATTTCAGGGTCTGGATTAAGAAGATTTGGCTAATGTTTTCACAGTAGAAAAGGGCCAATTTTGCCTTGTTTGTGAATGTGGCGAACATTTTAAAAACCTCTGCTTTTGACCAAAACATCATGTTTTACTTTATGTTAGGAGGGGGTGGAGGTAGGGGTAGGGAAATGTAAATGTGTTCCACTCAGAAGCATTCTGTTCACTTGTAATTCAATCACCATAATTGTACTGTGGAGACTGGACAACTGGACTGGGGGGCACACTCAGAATCGGATGTATTGCCTAATTCCCGGATAGAGAAGAGGGAAGTAGCAATCACAGATATGAAATATAAACTTGCCACTAGAGAATGCCAGATTTATGTCAAACGTAGACAAGAAGGCAGCACTCTCGTGGGTGTTTTGCATGGTAGTTATAGCTGTGGATCAGTGTTTCAGTCCTACACAGGGACCTTTTTCTAGACAAGTGAGAGCAGTGAAGTGTACAGACGCTGTGGGGTAAACAAGGAAAAAAAGAGAAGAATACAAATTAAGTTTGGCACCAAAGTAGTAACTGTTTCCTAGCAACCAAAAGCATCAGGAGATGAAAAGACACGCAGTCTAGATCAGGGCTGCGCACTTTCCCCCCTGCTGCTCCCTGCCTGCTCTCCTCCTCTGCTCGCGTTATTCCTGCAAATATCATTTTCTGGATGTTAGATCTTTTTTTGACTGGCCAGTCATAGTGGGCAGAGGGTTTATTGCAAGCCCTTTTGCTCCTTAACATTTTATTTTTCCTTTTTTAAGGTTTATTGGTTTATTTGTCATCAGCTCATGCATGTTATTTCTACATGAGGAGTTTTCTCTCTCGATTATACTTATAGAGGTCAGTGTCAGGGGCTGTTTTAAACTTATATATTATATTATGTGACGTTTCCAAATAAAATGTATATGTTTATAATATATTTGAGTATACTTGAGTGCTATATGGGCCACTTCTTTTTCTATGTTGTTTATATATATATATATATATATATATATATATATATATATATAATGTGTAAATACAACTGTATGCTCATCTGCATGTCTTAGGCAGGTCTGCAACCCCGCCTTTCACCATTATCACCCAGCACACAGCACTTCCACTGCAGCAAGGGATTCTGGGAAATGACATACAAATGAGCACACAGTGCCACTTTTTGCTTCAAAAACCATTTTTAACATGGTTCCCTATAGGCTTAAGCTTGCTGCATGATCACAGCTTTGAGCACAGCCAGGGTTAAGGTGCATAGCCAAAAAACCCACCTACAGGCAGCTTTTTTTTTCTTTTTCTTTTTAATATTTATTAACGTTTTACATATTTACAGAAAACAAATATAACTTTTCAAAAAAACCTATAACCAAACATTTTACAAAGATAAGAATCCTACACTTCAAGATTCTTTCATCTCATTCTTACAACCCAAACCTTACAAACTCAACGCCTTTTCTCCGCTCTCTAGTTCTGTGATCATCTTTCTTAATTCTTCCTCCATACGTTTCAAACCTCTCTTACTTTTCTCTACCTGGTGTTCACAAATATTGGGATGTGAAAACTGTATGGGACGCGTATGAAAGAGATTGTAGCACAACTAAAAGTTTGTGTGGATACTATGTGGTCCCTATTGGTGTATAGGGATGGAAAAACAAGGAGTATTAGTATGTGTGAGAGACAGCTGTGTGTGCATGAAATTTTATGAGTCCCTTGAGCGCTAAAGGCCATGTCTGTACATACTGTGCTATATGTATGCACACACAGCTGTCTCTCACACATACTAATACTCCTTGTTTTTCCATCGCTATATACCAATAGGGACCACATAGTATCCACACACACTTTTAGTTGTGCTACAATCTCTCACATTTCCACACCTACCCACACCATTTATATCCACTCCCACTCCACACACACCTTTTGTAAAGCACTGTATATACTGTGGGCTCTCCATTCATTTTTATTCACACAGATACACACACACACTCTTTCATCACTTGCTTTCAGGAACCTTTTGACACCTCTAGCCATAAAACACATCCACACCGGGGGAAGGACTAGCACAGATAACATAACATTCCAAGAACACTGTTTACAGTATACCTTTTGCTTGCTTCATTCATTGTTACATCGCCGGAAGAAGAGATCAGTGTATCTCGAAAGCTCGCACAAATAAAAGCATTTCGTTAGCCACAGAACGGTATCATCTATTTATTTTTTGAATATATATATTATATATATATATATATATATATATATATATAAAACACACAAAAAAGTATGTTGCTCAACACATAATATATATGGTTAACTCAAGCCCTGAAAATTATACTGACTATTAGGGTAAAATAAAATATAAACCCCAAATGAAGTCAGCTTAAAGAAAATATAAAAAAGGAAACCTGATGGTGCTAGGGGATAATGAAAAATATAAAACACACAATTGAAAAGGACAAAGACAATCCCCTTAGTAGCTCTCTAAATTACACCATAAATAATCTACAAATAAAGATTATATTAAAAGAACCAGATGCTCTGCCGAGTCAGAAAAATGAACAAGATTTTATTGAAAATACAGCAAGACACACTAACTTAAAAACATAAACATACTAAAGACAGCCAAAAAAAAATCAAAAATATATAGAAAAAGACTACTGATCAAACAATTCTATATGTGAAACAAAAAAGCTAGAATGTGTCTAAATCAAAATCTAATAAGTATATAATGACACCAAAAAAGCTTAATGTAACAAAAAAATAAGAAGGCAATACAAAAATATATATATCCCTACTGGCATAAGTGCCTGATTACAAAATGTAAGATATAAATCACGGCATTGGGAAAAGTATGTAATCAATAACCTAGTATATAGCCAGGGAAAATAATATATCACCAAGGAAAAAGAAGGAAAAAACACACAGGGAAAAATGATATAAAAATAATAATCATACCCTGAGCAGCAATTCCCAAAAATAAGAACAATGAATCCTGATGCAACAAGAAAATATAACACTAATAGACATATGAGCAAACAGAATCATAAGTGTGGAAAACACCGCAGTGCAAAGCACTGCAAGGACAAATAATGCCAAGACAGCAAGGAGAGGTAATACTCAGCTGCAGCTTAATTGCGTGAGGCATGTGTCCATATAGTTGTAGTGGATGTATTCCAATGCTTGCTCATAGCAGAAATAGGAAAGGTCCATAATGCTGCAGCAGATCCATATAGAGTCCAACCGAATAAAGATCACATAAAGGCTGTCTTAATAGTGAACACTCAACGCGTTTCACCCGTCGGTGGGCTTTTTCCCGGAGTGGTAAAACTAAAGTGAAGGCGTGCTAGTTTTTATAGGAGTAAAAGTAATCAGTTGCAGCATTACTCAAAATTCCCCGGCCAATTAGAGATTGCGGCTAAGATTAGTTGCGTAACGCGCACCAGTGCAGGCAATGATACAATTATTTAAAGCAATAACAGTTTCAGCCGGTATGCTCGCTATGGTGCGCATGCGCATTATAACCTTCCAAACCACAGCCGAGTTCACAGCCGCCAAACATATGAATAAACATTCATGTTGCATAAGATCACAGGTAATAGGCAACGGAAATCCCTTAAAGATTACTGATGCAGCTGCATATATATTATTCACCTGCACCGCTACTCATCACAGTCTCAGTGATGCCTATAGTGTCATAATACCAGCGTAAGTTATCATTAAAGTTTTAAAGACATATGCCAACTGTAACAGCCATCGCATAATACAATAACAAAACAACTGGATAAGAGGCGTCCCCATCTATATTGTGACTCTGAAGCAGAAGTTGTGCTGGATCAGACGTCATTGAATGATGTATTGGGTGACGTCATCACGCAATCACATCAGGGACTGGAGCAGTTATAGGTGTCAATTCATATATTTATGCACTGACGAGAGAGAGACATACATGTTAAAGAGGTAGAGCTATAATATACATAATACTAATATTAAGTGCATGAAAAACTGATGAGATGAATGAAAGAGTAGATGATCACATTATATCATTAAAAATAATTCATGAATTTAAATTTAAAAAGATAAATAGTAAAACAGAGAGGAAACGAAATAGTATATAAATATACACATCTGATTACAAAGGTGGGGGCACGCATCTCAGCAAACGTATAAAGATATTTAAGACCCACAAAATTTCATGAATAAACAGATACCAGTAATGAACTACAGGCATACCCCGCTTTAAGGACACTCACTTTAAGTACACTCGCGAGTAAGTACATGTCGCCCAATAGGCAAACGGCAGCTCGCGCATGCGCCTGTCAGCACGTCCTGAACAGCAATACCGGCTCCCTGCCTGTACCGAAGCTGTGCGCATGCGGGGAGACTATAGGGCCTGTTACACATGTGTTATTTACATCAGTTATGCACGTATATGATGATTGCAGTACAGTACATGCATCGATAAGTGGGAAAAAGTAGTGCTTCACTTTAAGTACATTTTCGCTTTACATACATGCTCCGGTCCCATTGCGTACGTTAATGCGGGGTATGCCTGTACAGAAACGTAGCAAACCCTAAGGAATCGTTAAGTCCCTTGGGCTGCATAGTGTTGAGAAGGACGATCCAGCGACATTCCTTCTTAAGGAGTGCTTTCTCCAGATCCCCACCCCTAATGCCTAAAGCCACTTTGTCAAAGGCAAATGCTGACAGACACGTACTGTCTGAGGCATGATATTGTAAAAAATGTCTGGCTACAGATGTTATCTTTTTGAATGCATCCAAGTCCCGTTTTGCTGTTTTGATATTTCGTGTATGTTCTAGGACCCTAAAACGGAGTTCACGTGTAGTCATGCCAATATATTTAAGGTCACAGGGACAAGTTAAACAGTATATAACACCCTTGGTCTTACAATTAAATTAATTGTATCCCAGCACTCCCAGAGAAAATTAATTATATTAATATATTAACATTAATAATATATATATTAATATATTAACATAATTATATCCCAGCACTCCCAGAGAACCGGTCCGGTGTTCTGTAGACTTGCGACGAACTCTAGCGGTTATATGACGCCACAGACCCGGAAGTGCTCGACCAGGACGCCAAACAGCGTGTGCTCCGCTGCTCCGTTGCAAACGAGACCTATGCAGTGACGGGCATTGCGCACACAAGCGGAGGTCATTCTGGACTGCTGAGACTGCACTAGCCTTACCCCAAGGCGAGAGGCTGAAATACCAGCGATTGGAGTGGAGATTATCCAGGCCCTACACCGAGGTTGTTGGAGTGAGAAGGAGAGAGCCACGAGACCATCACGGGCGTCCGTTGGTGTTTGGGTAACAATAACCCTGAAATGCTTGTTTATTTTATCTAAATGTACGCACAATACTTACCTCCTTATTTTGGTTACTAAAGATATCATTTAATGCACTATGAGCGTTGTGCGCTGTGTTTTTTGTTTTTTTGTGTGCTTATAGGGGGGACCAGAGCCATCCCTGGTGTCACAGCTGCAGACGCTCCATATACTTCAATCTATACACAAGGTCACCTATTCCATTGTATCACACTCATCACGTCACTTATTTACTGTTGTTGCGCACTTTCACTTTGTTCACCTTTTTCACTACTAAGGGGATTGTCTTTGTCCTTTTTAATTGTGTGTTATATATATATATATATATATATATATATATATATATATATATGTAGCCCCGAGGTATATTTTCGATCCCTGGCCCCTCTCCGCGAGTGCCGTGTGGTAGCGGGTGCCGCCGGAGGCTGCGACGGACCCGCCGGCACTTCGCGAGGGTGGGGGCCAGTGCAGGGAGTAGCGCGATGCATTGCGGCGCAAGCCGGTTGCCGGGGACGCGATCGGGCCGTTGCTAGGGCCGCGATCGAGTTGCCACCGGCTCGGCGGCTTGTGCAGAGGGCGCCGCCATTGAAGGGGGTCTCGCGCATGCGCAGTGCTCGTGTAGGTGCCTGAGTGTGGCCAATAGGGCTGGAGGAAGCTCAGCCCGGGAATATAGATACATTTCCCAGGCTTTGCATGCGTCAGTCAGGCAGAGGAGTAGGAAGGGTGCAGGGAGCGCGTGGCTCCTGCATCAGGTAAGGGTTCTCCCTAGATCCCCAGGCAGGCCCCAATTCCCGGTAAGGGCAGGGGGTAACTGAAGAGGGACGGCCATAGCTAGGGAGGTGACCCTTAGGTGTGGAAGGTGCAGTTTGGCAGTGCCACAGCGGATAGGGCTGTGGGCACTGGCAAGGAGGCACAGTGTGCAAGCAGTGGATGTGCTGCGGGATCCAGGTGGCTGTGTGTGATTGCAGCTGTCTGTGTGTGTTGTCGCTGCATGTGCTGGGCGCAGTGCGTGCAGTGTGTGTGAAGCGTGTGTGAATCCCTGCAGGCTGACAGTGTGAGCTGTGTGTCGGCTGCAGGTGAGTTAGGCTGTTAGGATTAGCCAGTTACAGATAGGACTGGGTAGCTAGGGGAAGGGGGGCAGGTTATGGTTCCACAGGCCCTAGGAGTTCTCCCCAAGCCATCCCAGGTTGCGGTTCATCAGGGACAGGCCCTAGGTTAGGGTTGCTGTCACTCTAGGAGTAGTTAGTGATAGGAAGGGATAGCGGCGGTTGCTGTTCCCATGCGGTTGGTGTTGCCGTGATCCGGTTGCAGTTCCCGTGGAGCGGTGGGACCCTCGTTGGGGTCTACCGGCAGAGTACCTGGAAAGGATCAGACGGACGTCTGACCCTTTGAGAAGTGTGTTGCGGTCCAGAGCATCGGAGTGCTCGGAAGGTATCTCTGAAGTATTCTAAGTGCACCAACTGGGCCCTAGCTTAATTTAGTGACTGCGCAGTCACCCACGACCTTTCGTAGGAGTACGGGACATTGGGTGTGGGGGATCACAGGACACTGGGTGGGAACACCAGACATTGGGCTGAGGGGATGCGGGTAGAGCATCAGGTGATGTTATGTTATGTAATGAGTTATATGTGTGTGTGTTAAGTAAAGTGTTAGTTATTGGTTTATCGTATACGTGTGTTATTGTATTTCTTACCCAGGGCTATCTTTCATAACGGGGGATCCTGGGTAAGTGGAGGCGCTGCACCAGGTAATGGTAAGGGTTTCCCCAGGCTCCCAGCTAGCGGAGGCTCAGATCTCCTGGAGCCACAGGTGTTATGCAGTACCAGTAACCCTTTAGGAGCAGGTGTGTTGCAGGGAAAGGGACCGGTTAGACCACGAGGGGCCAATGTGAGATTGGGTGGGTCGGCCGGTTCACAAAAAGGGTTACATTTGGAGGCGCTGCTGAGATATCAGACCTGGGGTGCCCTGTATGTTTTTTTTTTCTAAATTGTGTCCTATTTTTGTTTCGCCATGGGGAAGCCCTCAAGGCGGAGGAAGCCACGTGCTATGTTCCCGGCCGCGCGGGAAAATGTTGCCAACAGTTATCCAGGACTGGCGGGAAAACCCGAGCCCCGCCCCCACACTGTGAGTGACTCAGTACCGAGTTTGCAACATTCCCCAAAAGACTGTGCTGCCCCTCCTCTAGAGTCCACCAGGGGGAGGGAGTGTCTTGAGCAGAAATCAGAAATTTCTGTCCCCCCTAAGGAAAGCAAGGGATGCCGAGAAAACCACCCGTTGACTGTATAGAATCGTACGGGCCCCCCATTTAGTCTTGCCAATGGTGGTGTGCCAGTGTGCGTTAAAAGAATGGAAAGCGATGGGTGGCTGGCTGGACGGAGCATCTGAGTCACCAGTTGCCCTCACGCTGACCGTGGTACACAGGGAAGAATGCCTGCACGGTCGTCTGAATGAATGTGAGTGTGCCGTTGGTGAGCTGACCCAGGGGCCTAAGTGCCCTGACTGCGCGGCGCAGTTCCTGCAACCCAAACCGCCAGCGGCAGAGGACTCTGTTGCAGAAATGGAGTGTTCCCTCCCCGAGGATGAGAGAGACTGCCAGGGGTTACACCCTGATGTGTATGAGCCCTGGAATTTGCCAGGAATGGAGATCACGATGCTAATGTGCCCCTGCCTGAGTGAAGCCCTTAAAGATGGAGTCGAACCGTCTCAGTTACAACTAGGTTTCAGGCCCACTGAGGTGGACGGAGAAACGTTTACCCAGTGTTTTGGCCTCAATTGTGGCTGTTCCCGGAGGGAGGCACTGGCGTGGGAGCCCCAATGTGAGTGTTGCGGGGCCTGGTTCCTAAAGCCTATCCTGCCCCAGGCGGCGGAATCAGCCGAGGAAGAAGAGGAGGAGCCGGACCTCCCTCCTACAGTAAATGATACTTGTCCTCAGTTTGTCTTAATTCCAGAGGCCTCCGGGGACCCGTGTTTCCAGACCACTGTTGCAGACCCTCTCAAAGGGGACGTGCAAATGGAGGAGCAGGAACCTCTGATGGCGGAACCTGCGGAGAAAGAGGCGCCTGATGGTGCTACCGAGGTGGGTGAAGCCGCTACTGAATTGTCCACTTCAGCGATGGAGGTGGTGGAGGGCCCGTGTGCCCAAATTAACTTTCCAGACGCTGAGCCGGAGCCGCTGGAGGCGGAGCTCCAGATGTCGGAACCCCAGATGTCGGTTCCAGACCCGGTTCCCGAGCAGGAACCACCGAGATCAGAACCACAAGTCCCGGAAGGCCAGGGTAAGGTGTTTATACCCCCGCCCATGTGTGGTGATTCTAGCGACCAACCGAGCGTGGTGATGCGCTTGCCGGCGGACCACTCCAGTGAGGTCACCGAGGCAACCACCTCAACTGATGCAGATCATGATGTGGGCCCGTGTGCCCTGCAACTGCCAGTCCGGCCTACCACCGAGGTACCAGCGGTCCCAGGCTTGGGATCAGTACCTGTCGACAACGATAGGAGTAAGTTGACTGCCCCAGGGGTGTCGGGTGTGAGCTCCCCGGTGATCGTGGAGCTCCAGAGGTAGGGTCACCCGGGCGATGGGCTCACCCTGTCATCGCGTCCTGGTGGAGGTGTCTCCCCCAGAAGATCTCTGCAGATCGTGGAATGAACTCGACCTCATGAAGGTATCCGGTGTAGCGGACCGGAGTGACACATACTCCTGCAAGAGGAGTCTCCAAGCGGGCCTACCCGAAGAAGTTGTGCCGTCCTCAGAAGAAGTCACCGTTAAAGGGATGGTTGGAGCGGACAAAGACTCTGTTGAGACCGCTCTGGTAGTTGTGGCCTCTCCCAGGTGTGCGATGGAGCGCTATGTTCGCCACGTGGTGGATCGAGGAAAGAGACTGAGCCTCCCTGTCTCCCGTGAGACGAGACCGGAGGATCCGGAAAGGGTCAATACCCAGGACCCCTTACTATTTTTTCTGCGAGAGGGAGAAGGTGGGTTGGTGCAAGGGACAGGTCTTGAGCTCCAAAAGACTCACAGGAGTCAAGGTGGGATACCCTCACCCAGTCTGTTAGGGGCACTCCACTCTGAGACTCAGCTGGCCTCGGGTATCCATGCGGGGATGTTGGGTACAAATGGGGAATTGCTTGTATGTGATGTACTATTTCCTATGCATTTTCCATTATATAACCCACTGTATGGTTGCTACCCAAGCGAGGGCGTTGGGATTCTGCGAAGGGGAGAATGTAGCCCCGAGGTATATTTTCGATCCCTGGCCCCTCTCCGCGAGTGCCGTGTGGTAGCGGGTGCCGCCGGAGGCTGCGACGGACCCGCCGGCACTTCGCGAGGGTGGGGGCCAGTGCAGGGAGTAGCGCGATGCATTGCGGCGCAAGCCGGTTGCCGGGGACGCGATCGGGCCGTTGCTAGGGCCGCGATCGCGTTGCCACCGGCTCGGCGGCTTGTGCAGAGGGCGCCGCCATTGAAGGGGGTCTCGCGCATGCGCAGTGCTCGCGTAGGTGCCTGAGTGTGGCCAATAGGGCTGGAGGAAGCTCAGCCCGGGAATATAGATACATTTCCCGGGCTTTGCATGCGTCAGTCAGGCAGAGGAGAAGGAAGGAGTAGGAAGGGTGCAGGGAGCGCGTGGCTCCTGCATCAGGTAAGGGTTCTCCCTAGATCCCCAGGCAGGCCCCAATTCCCGGTAAGGGCAGGGGGTAACTGAAGAGGGACGGCCATAGCTAGGGAGGTGACCCTTAGGTGTGGAAGGTGCAGTTTGGCAGTGCCACAGCGGATAGGGCTGTGGGCACTGGCAAGGAGGCACAGTGTGCAAGCAGTGGATGTGCTGCGGGATCCAGGTGGCTGTGTGTGATTGCAGCTGTCTGTGTGTGTTGTCGCTGCATGTGCTGGGCGCAGTGCGTGCAGTGTGTGTGAAGCGTGTGTGAATCCCTGCAGGCTGACAGTGTGAGCTGTGTGTCGGCTGCAGGTGAGTTAGGCTGTTAGGATTAGCCAGTTACAGATAGGACTGGGTAGCTAGGGGAAGGGGGGCAGGTTATGGTTCCACAGGCCCTAGGAGTTCTCCCCAAGCCATCCCAGGTTGCGGTTCATCAGGGACAGGCCCTAGGTTAGGGTTGCTGTCACTCTAGGAGTAGTTAGTGATAGGAAGGGATAGCGGCGGTTGCTGTTCCCATGTGGTTGGTGTTGCCGTGATCCGGTTGCAGTTCCCGTGGAGCGGTGGGACCCTCGTTGGGGTCTACCGGCAGAGTACCTGGAAAGGATCAGACGGACGTCTGACCCTTTGAGAAGTGTGTTGCGGTCCCGAGCATCGGAGTGCTCGGAAGGTATCTCTGAAGTATTCTAAGTGCACCAACTGGGCCCTAGCTTAATTTAGTGACTGCGCAGTCACCCACGACCTTTCGTAGGAGTACGGGACATTGGGTGTGGGGGATCACAGGACACTGGGTGGGAACACCAGACATTGGGCTGAGGAGATGCGGGTAGAGCATCAGGTGATGTTATGTTATGTAATGAGTTATATGTGTGTGTGTTAAGTAAAGTGTTAGTTATTGGTTTATCGTATACGTGTGTTATTGTATTTCTTACCCAGGGCTATCTTTCATAACGGGGGATCCTGGGTAAGTGGAGGCGCTGCACCAGGTAATGGTAAGGGTTTCCCCAGGCTCCCAGCTAGCGGAGGCTCAGATCTCCTGGAGCCACAGGTGTTATGCAGTACCAGTAACCCTTTAGGAGCAGGTGTGTTGCAGGGAAAGGGACTGGTTAGACCACGAGGGGCCAATGTGAGATTGGGTGGGTCGGCCGCCGGTTCACAAAAAGGGTTACATATATATATATATATATATATATACAGTATATATATATATATATATATATATATATATATATATATATATATATATATATATACAGTATATATATATATATATATATATATATATATATATATATATATATATATATAATTACACACACACCATAAAGAGTAATCAGGATTAGTCATGTCAGGCTGAACAAAAACGTGCTATTATTATTATAACCCATTGGTGATCCACCCAACAACCAAAAAAAGGGTGGGTGTGTGTGCTGAGCACGTGTGTTCTAAATGAAACTTCTTTGTGTTTTGTCACTGAAATTGTTTTTTGGTTTTCATGTTTTTGATTGAATGAAAGACTTTTGAGAGTATAATTACAATTTCAGTGACACAACAGGAAGAAGTTTCACTTAAAACGTGTGTGCTCGCCACACACTTTTTTTTCTACATTTTATTTTGTACAGCAGGTGGTGCCTCAGTGAATTTGCATCTGGAGAAAGGGCTGACATCACAGAATAGGAGAGGGAGGGCTGTGTCTGTGCATAGCTAGGATTGGTTGGGTGTGCAGACAACATGCTCAAGTAGGAGAGGAAAACCCAGCGGTGGCTGAGAGCTGCAAAGTGCAGGATCATGGCTTCCAGCCAGTGGAAGGTGCTGAGTTACCCCTGGTTCTCTGTGAATTTCTACCAGATTCTACAGTTAGCTGCACTGCTCTGCTTAGCGTTCCTGCTGCTGAAAGTTATTGGACTTTGTTACAGGAGGAAGGAGCTGGTGAATGCATTGGAAAGCTTCCCTGGCCCTCCCAGCCACTGGCTGTATGGACACATCCATCATGTGAGTTGTTATGGGATATTTGTATCCTTAACCATAGAAATGCAAGTTGGACCATTCTCCTCCTAAAATCTTTTGTGACCTCTGTTTTACCCACACAGGGACCATGCTTTTTCACAAATTCTGCACATTCAGGGAAATTGACCGATGGGAATAGTTCATGAGATCTCCAGCACAGATAAGCAGAATATTATCACTCTGCCTGACATGCTTATGAGTGAGAATGAAGACAAAGACAGAGCATTACATCCAGGGCTTGGAAGAATTACAGAGAGCGCGTTCCCATGGTAGAAAAAATATGAAAATTTAATGGATCATAAAGACAAACAGCAAGGGCATAGAGCCCGCACCAACGCGTTTCGGGCTGCACGCCCTTTATCAAGGTGAAAAAAATATTACTTACAGAAGTGTGTTAAATACTGGGTCAGGGCGCTGTAGACACCAATTCCCTCCACATCCTGGTGTGTCCAATGACGCAGGACATGTGACGTCAGAGCGCTTTAGACGTATACAAAACAAAAAAAACCTTTATTGTGCCAAAAATTAACAAATAAACACTCCAGTAGTAAACAAACAGGAACATTAAACACATAAAATACATTATGAAAACTGATAAATCCGCATATGCATTGAATGATGAAGATATTTTTTTTATTTTGTATTTAGTATTATTAACATCATGTTGTCAATTTATATGGATTTGGGATGTTATTTAACATGGATTTATTTATAATGTAGTTAAATTGGATTAAGTTATAATGTAACTGTTATTTATATAGTTAGTGTTCTTATATATATTTGCTATTACTGTAGGTTGTTTCTCTTCACTTCTGAATAGGTGTTTAAAATGTACAGACATATTTTCGTCCTTTGGTTGTTGGGTTTTCATACCCTTTAATTACGGAGTTAATCGTATTGAGTGATTAAAAATATCGTCATCATTCAATGCATATGCAGATTTATCAGTTTTGATAATGTATGTTATGTTTTTAATGTTCCTGTTTATTTACTACCGGAGTGTTTATTTGTTAATTTTTGGTACAAGAAAGTTTTTGTTTTGTATATGGCTCAAGCGCGCTGACGTCACATGTCCTGCGTCATTGGACACACCAGGAAGTGGAGCGGATTGGTGTCTACAGCGCGCTGACCCGGTATTTAACACACTCCGTTAAGTAATATTTTTTTCACCTTGATAAAGGGTGTGCAGCCCGAAACGCGTTGGTGCGGGCTCTATGCACTTGCTGTTTGTCTTTTTTATGATCCATTACATTTTCATGTTTTTTCCACCATGGGAACGCGCTCTCTGTAATTCTTCCAAGCCTTGGATGTATTGCTCTGTCTTTCTCTTTGTTCTCACTCATTGGCAGCATCAGACGGAGGCACACACTGTACCCCAGGACACGTTGGCTTCACCATCAGGACAAAGCTTATCCATGTGAGTCCATGGTTATTTGCTTAACTTGCAATTATGATACCCATTGCAACATAGATGTTTATCTAGTCTGGACACCAGATGGTGTTGAATCCTTACCTACAGTGCTTAGTGAGATTTTCCAGCTATACATCTTTATTGGGACTTTCATATATGTCTTTCAATCAAGTTATTGGAAGGGTACATCCATTAAAGACTTCTACTTACTTATGAAGTTATAATTACAGTTTTCTGCCGTGTTAATTGAGCATCACGCAGTGTTTTCTTTAACTGACATGCTTAGCAATCTTGTTATAAAAATACGTTATTAGCAGTATAGATGTTATAAGTGCATGTCCCAGAGGAGAAGGTTTGCAGTGCACTGGAACTGTTATCTGCTCATAAAGTCTTAACCGTTTTATGTTGCTCAAATAACTGATAAATAATCACCAGATTAGAGATTATTTAACTGGAGGGAGCCCAGGACTTTGAGGCCTAGATCACCAAACACCTGTATGTATGTATGTGTATATGTATGTGTATGTGTGTATATATATATATATATATATATGTGTATATATATATATATATATGTATATATATATATGTATATATATATATATATATATATATATATATGTATGTGTGTGTGTGCTTTTTCAACGCGCAAATATCGCTTTATTAACCAACATGTCTATTGTCATAGAATCTGCACAGCAATAAAAATAATGATTTTAAATATTGTGATTAAAAATGGAGTGAAGATGTTTGAGGGGTTTGTAATGGGATTTCATAGAAAAACCTAGGGCCAAAAATGTATTTCATAGCAAAAACACACAAGATCAATGCACATCTATATTTAATGGAATCCAACATTTAGTCATTGTTAACTCATACCTATTACTTATTTTACTTTAACCAAAATATGAAACTAAAACCCTCAATTTAAATCTGCAAAATGTTCAAGGTTTGCCCAAATTATTAAAAAATAAATAAAAAAATTCACAAATCCAAAACCAATGACATTCTAGCAAAACCAAAACATACATATATATATATACAGCTAAACCCCGTTATAACGCGGGTCTCGGGGTCCACCCCGAGACCACCGCGTTACTAACGGGGTCGCGAGAAAAAAAAATGGCCGCCGCGCTTTAGCGCATATTCATCCCGCGGGACAGGAGATGGGAGCGGGGATGTCTCTCCTGTCCCCGCTTCCCCCTGTCACCTCGGGACAGGCCGCGGGGCAGGAGATGGGAGCGGGGATGTCCCTCCTGTCCCCGCTTCACCCTGTCACCGCGGGACAGGCCGCGGGGCAGGAGATGGGAGTGGGGATGTCTCTCCTGTCCCCGCTTCACCCTGTCACCGCGGGACAGGCCGCGGGGCAGGAGATGGGAGCGGGGATGTCCCTCAGGTCGCCGCTTACCTCAGAACCATGCTGCCTGCATGGAGGTTGTAGCGGGGGGTTTCTTCTCCCCACCGCTGTCCCCGGTGCTCCCGCTGCCTGCGCGGGAGGAGGGGGGGGAGCGGGTGGTGGTGCTGGTCGCGGCCCGTCTGTGTAGAGTGAGAGAGTGTGTGTGTATGTATATATGGGAGAGAAAGTGTGTGTGTGTATATGGGTGTGTGAGTGTGGGTAAGTGTCTGTGAGTGTGTGTAAGTGTCTGAGTGTGTGTGTAAGTGTGTGTAAGTGTGTGTGAGTGTGTGTGAGTGTCTGTGAGTGTGTAAGTGTGTGTGAGTGTCTGTGAGTGTGTAAGTGTGTGTGAGTGTGTGTGAGTGTCTGTGAGTGTCTAAGTGTGTGTACGTGTGTGTAAGTGTGTGTAAGTGTGTGTAAGTGTGTGTGAGTGTCTGTGAGTGTCTGTGAGTGTGTAAGTGTGTGTGCGTGTGTGTGAGTGTGTGTGTGTGAGTGTGTGTGAGTGTGTGTGAGTGTCTGTAAGTGTGCGTGAGTGTGCGTAAGTGTGTGTGAGTGTGCGTGAGTGTGGTCAGTGTGTGTGCAGTGTGTCAGTGTGAGCAATGAGCAGTGTGTGTGCAGTGTGCAGTGTGTGTGCAGTGTGGCAGTGAGCAATGAGCAGTGTGTGTGCAGTGAGTGTGTGCAGTGTGTCAGTGTGAGCAATGAGCAGTGTGTGTGCAGTGTGCAGTGTGTGTGCAGTGTGGCAGTGAGCAATGAGCAGTGTGTGTGCAGTGAGTGTGTGCAGTGTGTCAGTGTGAGCAATGAGCAGTGTGTGTGCAGTGTGCAGTGTGTGTGCAGTGTGGCAGTGTGAGCAATGAGCAGTGTGTGTGCAGTGTGCGTGAGTGTGGTCAGTGTGTGTGCAGTGTGTCAGTGTGAGCAATGAGCAGTGTGTGTGCAGTGTGCAGTGTGTGTGCAGTGTGGCAGTGAGCAATGAGCAGTGTGTGTGCAGTGAGTGTGTGCAGTGTGTCAGTGTGAGCAATGAGCAGTGTGTGTGCAGTGTGCAGTGTGTGTGCAGTGTGGCAGTGTGAGCAATGAGCAGTGTGTGTGCAGTGAGTGTGTGCAGTGTGCAAAAAAAAAAATGTAAAAAAAAAATTTTAAAAATTTTTTTTTTTTTTTTTTTTTTTAAAAAAACGGGAGCCACGGGAAAACCGCGTTATAACCGAATCGCGGTATAACGAGGCGCGTTATAACGGGGTTTAGCTGTATATGTTAGAACAAAAAACAAAATGTGAGCGACAGTTCCCACCCATAATCTTTCTTTTCCTTCAGTTTCGTCGTGATGGAAAAGATTTGGACAGGCTGATGTCCTGGGCAGATAAATATCCAAACGCTTTCCCATTGTGGGTAGGAAAATTCTTCGCTTCCTTGATCATCACTCACCCAGAATATGCAAAGGTCGTTTTCGGGAGACCTGGTAAGACTTTAGAAGTATAGGTGGTTACATTTGTTTCAGTGAGTAGTTACAATGTGTATGTTAACACAGAGCACACTATTAGACAAATAGCAGTGGTTCCCCCACCCTCGCCTTTTTTTATATGGTCTTAAACTCGTCCTCAGTAGCATTGTTAATCATGAGATTTCCTGTTTTTCTATTTCGGTTAATGTATTCTGGTTCTCTAGAACAGGAGGGCTTAACTCCAGTCTGGTGTCTCAATCAGTCCCTGCTTCAGCACAGGCGGCTCAATCAGTCCCTGCTTCAGCACAGTCTTTGACTGAGCCTCTGATTGAGCCACCTGTGCCGAAGCTGGGATATCCTGAAAACCTGACCTGTTGGGGGTGGGGGCTTGAACACCCCTGCTCTAGAAGTTCTATAGTAAATTGAGACGGAGAGACGCAGAGAGGTCGGTTGACAAAGAAGGAAAAGCCAAAGTTTCTAATTCCATAAACTGCCAACAACATCGTCTTATCCTTACTTACTGTATGAACACCGCAAAACATGAAATTATAGTGTACAGGGCTTTTGAAACCTCCTAGGTGATGAAGAAGAGGTTTTAAGAGCTCTGTAAACTATAATTTAATCTATGAAGAACGCAAAACCCCGTAAAATGTTTCACAACCAACAATAAATATACAACACGCTAATAACTATCCAGTGATTACGCCCTACAAGTACAGCAGGTCTCCACCTTTCCTTTAGGTTGTAAACTCACCTGGGAAAACCTCTTAATTGTTTGTGGCAGTGTGTTGTATTGTTCTATGTTGTATTGTTGCTTCTACTGTATGTCTGCAAGTCTTTCTAACTCACTGGGGATTATGTTTGTGCCCTATAAATATCTGATGATAAAATAATATAATGATCGGTACAGTAACAAGTTCATTTTCCGCTGCCTTGACATCTTGACCAATAATTTTGTATACAATTTTACAGACCCTAAAACATCGACAGGATATGAATTCCTGATCCCGTGGATCGGTATGTATCGAGTCACCTTCTCATCGTATGTAAGAAGTAGTTACTGTATAGAGGTGCATGTACTGTAAATCTGACTGCAGCTGTCCCCTTTTTATTGGTGCGATTTAAAAAACTCTTAGTAGCCATTATGTAAGAATGCAGGCATGTGGATATTTCTTGCATCATTATAAACCAGTAAAAGTTGCATGGGGAATAAATTAAAATGCTGGGAGGGTTTTGTGTTCCACTGTAACATGTTAAAAAACAGACTAATAACTAAATTAAAAAGTTCAAACCAAAGCTGGGTCCACACAGTATAAATACAGCACAACTATACACCCCCAGCACGCGTGGCCAACTCAAGTCCTCAAGGGCCACCAACGGGTCAGGTTTTTAGGATAGCCCTGTTTCAGAGCCACTGATTGAGCCTGTGCTAAAGCAGGGCTATCCTGAAAACCTGACCTGTTGGTGGCCCTTAGAGGAAGGGAGTTGGCCACTTCTGCTTTAGGGTTTGTTTTTCTGGATGATTTTGTATTCTCTGCTCTTACCTTTTTGGAGGGGATTAGGAATGAAGCGTTTAGGTTCCGGGACCGGAAGCCTTGTGTTATCTACACATTTGTGCAAAAAACTGGCTCCAGATTTATCAGTGAAAAGGAATTTAATGGAAAACAGGGATTTCTTCCTCTGATAAATCTGGTGCATTTTTTTGCACTAGTTTTGCAACTGGGCGGCTTTGATGAATAGACCCTTAGAGCCGGAATGTCCAGCTCCAGTCCTCACCAACAGGCCAGGTATTAGGGATATCATATCCCTGCTTCAGCACAGGTGGCGCAGTCATTCTAACTGAGCCACTGATAGACCTGTGCTGAAGCAGGGGTATCCTTAAAACATGACCTGTTGGTGGCCCTTGAGGACTGGAGTTGGCCACACTTGCATTAAACAGTCATGAAATGTACTCCACTAATAAATCTAGTACAATCTATTGCAACGTTTTTGCAGCTGAGACAAGTAGTAAATATAAATAACCGCCTACGTTTTGCTTTCTACGGTGTGTAATATGTTTTATGCATTTAAAAGACTATCTCACATCTTTGTAGTTCTCTTCTTCTAGCGCTTGGATCCTGTTGGGAATTCTCCCTGGAGTGTTTGATCCCTGTGTAAATGTTAGCGCGGGGCGTGAATTCCACGCTGCATCAAGAATACAGCGATAAGGAAAATCCATGTGCTTATAAAGCACAGCAGTTAACGTTTTTGAACACCCAGCAATGTAAAGCAGCAGTTCATGTTTCATTGGGGGGGAGGTGGGGTGTGGCACAACGCAATCCCAAGCACTGAATATAAATTGTATTTAATATTTAATATTACCTTCATCGAATTTCAGGTGTTCAGAAAAGTCCTAAAAGTCTAACTGTAAAAAAGAACAATACAGAAGGGCCTTCATACTAAGTGTCACAAACGTTTTTCTTGGAGCAAAATTGGCGCACGTAAATCTAATTTTAATGCACCAATCTTCTAACCTAAAATGTCTCAATATGCGCCATCGGCATACATGTTTTTATTTTTTTTATCTTGTGGGCGCACATAACGGCCAGCGCTAGGCGTACAAATAAAAATGGTTAGTGCTAAAAAATGATATTTCCGTGCACCACACAAAAGTAGAAAGTGTGCCAACTTGGCGTAAACCATAAAACATTTGTTTATAATGTTGGTTTAGAATAAATTTATTTTATGAAGGTTTGTACTTCTTTTTAGCGCAAATTGTGACAAAAAAAATAATCAAATATGATCTTGGTAAATAGCTCCAAAATGTCACTGAATATGCAGCACGTAATGTGTTGTGAGGTTAACTGAATGTGGAGAATGCTGCTCTTATTCCAAGGCTGCAGTGATCAGGACAGTCTTACAAAGCAGCTTTTACAACAGGGGAGGCCTACTCCAGTCCTCAAGGGCTACCAACAGGTCAGGTTTTAAGCACAGGTACAGCACAGGTGGCTCAGTTATTCTGATAGCCACTGATTGAGCCACGTGCTGAAGCAGAGATCTTTAAAACCTGACCTGTTTGTGGCCCATGAAGACTGGTATTGCCTACCCCTATTTTAGAATATCACAATGATGGCCAATTAAAAAATACTTGCAAATAAATGTTTTTACATCAATGTTTCAGCAACGCAGAAAGTGGCTGGATTATTGTATGAAATAAGGTGAAACAATGGAACGTTAAGATGGTTAAAGGTAATAAACCGTACTGTAGGTTATTGTCATCTTTATTTTTTGTAGGAAAGGGATTGCTGATTCTGTCTGGAGAGAAATGGTTTCAGCACCGCCGGCTGCTAACCCCAGGATTTCACTATGATGTCCTGAAACCTTACGTTAAACTGATCTCTGACACTACGAAGGTCATGCTGGTATGTGGGCAAGAAGAATGACTTCTCTAGTGACACTGTAACACTAAAACGGCCTTAATATTCGACACTCCCATGAAGTGTTGTCTTGACATCAGCACGCCCTTGGAGGAAGAGACTCAGAAATAATAATAGATAAGATTAAAACTAAGATATGCTGATACTGTTAAACCTTCATCCCTTTATTATTTTATTTTTATTTATTTACTAATTCGGCTGAAACTTCTGGCAGATCTAAGTTAGGGTAGCAGAAAGGTACCCACAAAATATCATGAGAATCGGTCAAGGCGTTTGACCTGTTGAGAGAGAACACACAAACACACAACCAAAGAGGTCACAAAGTCTAGTAGGTCTTCACTTGACTCACTCATCCAGTTATATTTTATATTCTATTTTATAAAGCTAATGGAGGGTACATATGCATTGTTACTTTCTGGGGCTACATACTGTATAATAAAGGGGTAGGTACCTTGAAGTGCATTAATAATGTGTAACACCTTTCCCCCCCCCCCCCCGATTGCAGATAGGGACCATGTGGGGAAATACACTTGTGTTACCGGGTGTGGCGCGTTACCTGATAGGCTCACAGAAGGCCTGAACCTCCGCCACTGGGAGCCTGGGGTTACCTGATCATTCGTTGAACACAGCGCCCCCACCTGTAAGGGCTCCCACCTGAGAGGGATGGTCCTCCTACAGAAACCACAAAAATAAGACACGCACACAGTGTATGCTAATAACGGTTTACTATTGCTAATACTAATAACTTCGTTACCCTGTACCACACAGAATAATGCATATAGCCATACACATAGAAGTGCACTGGGTGCACACATCACCATAAATATTCCCTCCTCCAAAGTACTTGGGTGCTGGGCACCAATCCCGATGTCCCTTTATGTCCACACTCACCCACGTGTGTTGGAGATAGCGCTATCCCTGGACGTGTTGGTGCACTCTTTATAGATACCTGCGCGGGCTTCAGCCACGGGTGCCGCTATACACTGAAGTGGATCCGCCTGATCCGACGTGATGTCCTCCTATGTGTGGGGTGACTTCCAGCGTGGATAATATCACAGCAGCTCCGCACCGTCTGTACTTTGACGGGGATCCGTCTGCAACCGGCCGGCCGCAGTCACTGCTTGGCGGGGCCTCCGAGAAGATAGTCTCTATATAACTCTGGGGGGGTCTGAGCCCAGACCCAGTAATCAGGCTGCGCACTACTGAGTGGCTTCTAACTTAACCAAATAGCTAAAGGGGCAGAATTCCTCAAGTAGGGCCTGTCCCTGAAGCAACCACAAACTGGGGCAATGGTAGCTTATCTGGGGCCTCTGGGGGTAACTAGGCCTAGTGACAGGGGCTACTGCTCCCTGCACACACACCCTAACTCACCCAGCTCACAGCTCCAACTGACACTCTTTTTAAAAACTGTCTAAACTGTCATCTCTCACAGCTTCACTGGTTGCCTAGCAACATGTAACTGCAGCCTCTCTTAACTGTCCCTATTCAAAACTGCCAGCGCAGGCTCCCTTGCACTGAAAAGGCCTTAATTGCAAATGCAGCCGCCCTATTGACTAAGCCGCAGCATGTGACAATCCCCTGAGGGATACCGGGGCTATAAATATAATATTGCCAGATGAATCCTCATACGGTGTGATCAGTTGTTATGTAACCGGTGTGAGGAGTAACAATGTCTTACAGGATAAGTGGGACATTCTCTGCAGTGGGGATGAGTCGGTGGAGCTTTTTCAGCACGTCAGTCTTATGACACTGGACAGCATCATGAAATGCGCCTTCAGTTACCAGAGCAACTGCCACTCTGATAAGTGAGTACACTGATGGCAAATTAACTTATTTTCTGCCAAGAGAACCAATACAAAGAGAAACAGAATAAACACAGGGGATTTGTACAAAGTCACAGGTAAAACCTGTTCTGATTAACTGCACCATTCAGCGTTATATAATGTTTGTTGCTGCTCACATCTGGTGCAGATTTCTCAACAAAAACATTTGTTATCCCGGGGCTGGCAGATTTTGTTTCCAAGTCAAAAGAAGAATGACTGTAAGGCAAATTGCACATTTTAATACATCTCATTACAATCTGTGCATCATGTAATTCCTCCCACACTCTTCCCTGGCCAAATAACAGGATGATGCACATGGGGCAAAGAATGCAAACAAACAAAGTCCTTGATACATTGCTGCTAAGAACAGCAACACGGCATTCTTGGTGCCCAATTTTTCTCCAGAATTGCCTTGGTACTTGGGACCCCATATTGTTAAAGTGTTAAAGTAATGCCAATTAAGAACCGTTTTTTTTTTTTTTTTTTAACCTTGCACATATGATTCAGGAGCTAACCCCAGCGCCCACCACATCTATCTATCTATCTATCTATCTATCTATCTATCTATCTATCTATCTATCTATCTATCTATCTATCTATCTATCTCATATATATATATATATATATATATAAAATCTATATCTATATATATCTCTATATCTATATATATACGATACCGTTCTGTGGCTAACAAAATGATTTTATTTGTGCGAGATTTCGAGATACACTGATCTCCTCTTCCCGGTGTTGTCTCACACACGCACATAAAATTTGTGTCAAAAGGACTGCTACTGAGCGTGGCCAAATGTATACAACAAAAGACAGAAATTGGCCATTGTCAACTGTTATCAGTTGTTTTTGGAGGTTGGTCGCCTCTCCTCCCTGGGTTTAAGCTCACCCCTCCCCACTTTTTAAGTATCAGTTTTTTTTCGTTCACCTGTGCAGGACAGGTCTATTAAGGCCATTCTCCCTGCAACGTAGAGGTAAATGGGAATATTCACAGCTAGTGTTAGGACCTGCATACTGGTCATGCCGTGACGTGGCTGCATACTGGTCATGCCGTGACATGGCTGCAGGCTTATAACACTTTGGCCAAAGGGTTTGACTAAATGACCCTTACGTACAGTATGAGAATACAAACATTGAAGGATTTAACTATGTATTTGTTTGTCATATTGGATGTAGCTTTGGGTATTTTTGTCTTTTCATTAAATAACATTGTTGATGTCGGCCGCCATATTGATATTTTTCCATAATACTGGCAGGAATAAAAACATTTTTGCTCTAATGTTACAGCAACATGTGTCAGGTTGCCCATGTGTGTAAAGGTAAAGTGGTCTTTTTTTTTACTTTTGTAAAGAAGAGTAAATAAAACCAAGATTAAGCCGGGGTGGGGATGAATTCCCAGAGGTGAGACTGGGGCAGTCATTCTTTTATAGATCTCCTGGTTCAGCTAATGTAAAAACATTTCTTTTGTGTGGTTTCAAATGCCAAGTGCTCAGAATTGTGCCTTATTTCTAGAGTTGGCTGTCTCAATTCTTTCCTAAAGATTAGTTTGTAAGGTCAGGGAAGCAGCTTGATTTCATGCTCAGTGACAATCACAGGGTTTTATGTGACTGTGCGTGGCGTTATTCTCCTTTGCAGTGATGGCTCCTATATCCAGGCTGTGCATGACCTTTCCTATCTGATCCAGCAGAGGATCCGCACCTTTCCATATCACAATAATCTCATTTACTACCTCAGCCCTCACGGGTACCGCTTCCGCAAAGCCTGCAGGATCGCGCATCTTCACACAGGTGAGTGGGGCTCACACAGGTGAGGTGTATGCACGGGGAGGAGCGGGGGGAGGATTCAAACAAAGATACAGCAGCTTAGAGAGGTCAGAACACAGCTGTGAAAAACAACAGCCTATGCTGAAACTGATCTCCCTGTATGGGTTGTAACCGCTGGGACTACTACCACAAATATTAAAGAGTCTATTTAATAAACTGTGGATTTCCACAAGAGACCTTCCCGTGTCGGAAGAAACCTCATCACCCAATTAAGTTGCAGAGCTCCAGTCCTGTTTTTTTTAATTTCATTCCTGGAGTTGCTTTGCTCTTTGAGATGACATTGTTTACTACTATATGTATGAGCGAATATCCTGATACTTCCCTGTGCATTACTCATGGCTTTATATAAATGTATTTCAATTGACTGAGTTATTTTTAGTCTTAAAGTGGCAATCCAAGCACAGCAAGTTTTATTTTTAATTTTTTTTTAACATAGGATTGAAGCAGGGGGTCTCTGGAGCTGAAATTAATGGTCACTCAATATCCCTGCAAGCTCAAAAAAAAACAAAACCACCACATCATTTATAAAGCATATATATAGTGTCAAAAAGGAGAGTGGCCAAATGCATACAACAAAAGACAGAAATGCCCAATTCTACATCCAATGTGACAAAATACACACTGCAATACTTCAGTGCTAATATTCTTGTACGGGTCATTTAGTTAAACCTTTTGGCCAAAGCGGTATAAGAGTGTGGGTGGCCGGCGCATCAAAAACAGATCAGTCCCATACATATATATATATCCGCCTGGACCTCTGCACTGAGATGAATAGTTTGTACAGCATCCTTTATAGGGAAGGGGACTAGTACCTAGTGTACACTGACACATATAAAGTACATAGATTGTCCCATAGACTGAATTAAATGGTAGCATGAATCCACAAGGGTGACTCACTGTTCAGCTTCACCTCCAGTGCGGTCCTATTGCGGTTCTTCTTTAAGCGGCGTGCTGATCCACCAGCAAGGTAGCAGAAGGTAGAAAAAGCAGAAAAAGGCAGCGCACTGCCAAAAACCAGGAGGAGGCTCCCAGTACAATAAAAAGGGTTTATTCCATGAAGGGATCAAACATCACCCCCAGATAGCAACAAAAAGCACCACACCAACATGTTTCGGGCCGTGTGCCCAAATGTAAAATATTCAGAGGGCAGTGCAAATTAGTCACACAGCCCATGAAAAACAATATTCAGAAACAGTTTATCCTGGATGAGTTTGGTTTCTTAATTTTTTTCTGAGACATTGGGTCGGCCTTGGCTTGGAATGTTCTAAAAGTTGGTTGTCTTTGTACGTTTTTGTATGATTTTGTTTTTATTATCTACATTTTCTGGAGCCAGATAAAGTTATTGGGCAGAGGAAAAACCTCCTGAGAAACAAGGAGGAGCTGGAGAAGATCCAGCAGAAGAGGCATCTAGACTTCCTGGACATCCTTCTCTGTGCCAAGGTGAGTCAAGAACTTAACAGTATAATCAGCTGCCTTAGAAATATTCAATGAACCTGATAGTAACGTTCTTACTTATTTGTATCTTGTGAAACATTAATATGTATCACTTTTTATCAAGAGCAATGGATGCAAGCACAGCAGCTGCTTATGTTTATCTGTTTGGCTAATGTTTTATTTGCTATATGGTGGAGGGCTTTTGTCTCTTATACTCACCATAACTTATTTGGCGTCTGTTCATAGCCGCTACCAGCTTTACATTGAAAGGCTAGTAAACCATCCTCACACGGATGAGACCCAAAAGGTCGAAATAGCAGACTGTGAGTAGAGTTACTGGCTTTGCACTTCTATAACCCAAGCTGTGTAATGCGGCAGGTATACGCTTCTAGGGATCCATGTTAAAATGGATGAGAAGCAAAATGTGGTGCACTGTGAGTTTGCATGTCATTACCCAGCATCCCTGGCTGCAGTGGAAGCACTGTATTCTAAGGACGCGCTTATAGTGCCGGCAACAGCAACGTTGCGTCAAAACAAATGCATAGAATGCGTGCGCTTAAAGTAGGAGCGACGGGATGAAGCGATCGCTGGAAGTTAATTCAATTAGATTTTTTTCAGCGACCGCAGCGATGACGTCGCCAGCACTATAAGCGCAGCCTAAGAGATAATGGTGAAAGACCGGGTTGCAGACTTGTCTGAGACGTGGATCTGCTCACAAGCGATATTTTTATTTGCTGTACATCATTACTTTGCAAATAAATGACACAGCAGAGCTAAACTTTCACCTGTGGTTTTGAGGACTATCAAACAGTCTTATTACCAAAAGACATTAAATACAGATTGTGAGAAACCTTAAAGTGTTTGTCATCTCCATACCATCATGGAATGTTTAAAGCTCTTGGCCATTTAAGGGACGATTTCCTCCTAGGATCAAAGTGAACCGATTCCAGTGACATGTTCAAGGGTCTCATCTGGGTAATTTTATATCTTTTTTTTACCCAAATCTTACACTTATAAGTATTTTCAATGTATTAATTTAAGTGAGACTTGGGAGGTGCCACTGTGTGAGGTCAGTGTGATGTCACTGTGTGAGGTCAGTGTGATGTCACTGTGTACACAACAAGGGCTTGTAATATGTTTAAATAATGTTTTACACTTGTAACACTTCCAGAAACACAAACTTTGGAAAGTTTTACAATCTTTATCTAATGTCTTTTGGAGATCAGACAACTAGTCCTCAACACACAGTTTGCAAAAGTGATTGTTTCCGTGATTGAAAATGTTTTCTAGGGTGAAAAAGAACTTGTTCTAAAATGGGACATTAGATCACGATCCAAACATGGCGGTTTTCACTTTGGTTTGACATTTTAATTGTGCTTTTCATATC
>NC_134492.1:25262257-25277257 GCF_040206685.1 Ascaphus truei
TTTTCAGGGTACAAAACAATTGGCAAAAATCTGCTACAAATTTATTGGATAAAAAGTCCTATAAAATCAGTGGGATTTTTTTCTCTCTTTAATTGATATAAAAAAAAGTCTGTTTATCAGTCTTAGAGTTAGAAAATACAAATGGTATTGAACGTGATGCAAAAACCTGGGACAGATTTCTAAAATAATACCCCACATGCAAAACAATAGGAATTTAGCAGTATGGAAATTTCGGGGTGTTTTGGGGGGCTGTATGAAAGAACCCATGTCTAGGGGACATATTATCTTTTCATTGTAAAAAAAAAAAAACGGGGTTTTATTTGATTTAAGAATAACTGGTAACATTGTTATAAAATAATTTCACATAACTTCATCCTGATCTTTAACCCCTTTGATGCCAAAAAAAAAGTTAACAAGTTTATTTTTTCCTTTGAAACAGTGCCACGCCTTTTTCATTAAGGTTGACCAAGGGGAGCATACTGGAAACCACTTCATAGTGGGGTATTTTGTGGGATAAGCTGCAGCTTCAGACATGGAAGTGGTCAGGATAGGAATCATTGGGCCCTGTATTTGGAGGCGAATCACCCAGCTGCTTTGGCCCAGTTTGTTAGTATTAGTGATGGGGATCTTGACACCAAATGCTCACACCTGTTACTGAGCAGCAATAAAGTGCGATTCATCATTGTACTTTCTCACACCACAGGATGTTTGCATTTCAAGCCCAGGGAATCCTGCTCCACAGATATAAAGCGCCTCGCCCTCTGAGAGATGGGCGCTGGGCTGGGCGCAGCGCTGCATGGTCAGAGCGCAGAGGAAAGCCTGCTACAGCTATCCTTTCTCATGCATATTATTGACATCAGGCTTACAGATGCAGAACTTGTTGGCAAATCAAAGCTATAATGCAGCAGATTGATCAAAAGTTTCACAGCCATAAGCCAGGCCAGCTGTAATCGATCAAACACTATTGAACTAATAAAAGGTTTCCACCACCCCATAAAAAGGACGTGCTACAAAGTAGATGATGCAAAATGAAGCTGTAATCTTCACCTGCTTAACCCCCCCCCCCCCAACTGATGTATTCATCTGCTTAAACGTAATTGTTTTTCATGCACTTTCAGCATTTACCTTGATGGTTACAATGAGCTGCAGTGCAGACTCTACCTTCTGGCCTCACATTGTGGAAGATTACAATTAATATCCATGTCTCCTGAAAAGTGGGCAGCTCACATTGCACCCACATCAATGTGTGTGTGTGTGTGTGTGTGTGTGTGTGTGAGTGTGATAAGACACACACGTAATGAGACGGTTAATAAGGGAAAATTGCAAAGGATGCCCAGAACAAATAGAAAACGTGTTTTTTTTTTTTTTACTGAAACCACAATATATGGTGAATAAATTATATATGTGGCCTTGTAAATATGTTTATTTTTGTCTTTTTAAAAACGTGTTTGGGATATTTATGGTGTGTAAGGAGGGGTACACTGATTACCTCCCACACTTTCATGTTCCTGAATTTAGGCTGCAGATCAAATACGTTGCATGTTTTTTTTTTTTTTTTTTTTTTAAACCACAAATATAAACATTTCTTCAAACTAACTGAAGAACTTAATTATCAATCAGTTTAGATTGCAAGCTCTCCGGCACAGGAGCACCACTCCCGCCGTGTGCTGCTTTTATTTGTGTATCTAACACTTATTGTCATTTTTTCTCAATTAGTATAATGTTGGATATTCTACTGTAGGTGTCTGGTCATACAGCCAGCGCTAAGTGACAATAATACATATACAAGCAAAATGTGGCACCCGGTGCTGCCCACTCAGCTCCCAT
Organism: Ascaphus truei; assembly: GCF_040206685.1. Taxonomy (NCBI): domain Eukaryota; kingdom Metazoa; phylum Chordata; class Amphibia; order Anura; family Ascaphidae; genus Ascaphus; species Ascaphus truei. The sequence continues at coordinate 25,264,085 of NC_134492.1, forward strand.
CAATGGTTTAACTAAATATGTTAGTGGATAACAACCAGAAAGTGACATTGTCTTAGTGAGAAGAAGCGTCCTCATGGGAGTGAAGAAGACCCACTGACAAACCTGCCTAAAATAAGACCTTGAACTTCCTCCCAGTGGGATGTGGCTTGGTTCATACCTTGCATTCCTCCCCCACCCGGATCCAAGCAAATGTGGATCTGTGAGTGTATCAATCCACATTTACTCACATGACATTTCAGCCTGTTCTCGTACATGAAAGACAATGAATAGAACAGACGTTACACAATAAAACTAATACATTTGTAAAATTGTAGAAAAAGTTCGTTTTGAAAAATATTTTTTTCAAAGCTTTGATTACGAAGTTGCTCATTATTGTGACTTCATGTGATAGAAATAATGTATATAACTATATAATTAGGCATAAAAGCAACAGGCCAAATATGCACATTATCTTCTTCGTTGGGCTATTATGTTAAATAGAATCAGTATTGTATAGTTAACCACTAAATGACATGGCTTGTGCGTTTTTTCGTGACAGCATTTAATAATGCTGCTTTTTATTTGTGTCGTTTTCATATTTCAAAACAGATACAGCTGAGCTAAAGTATTCACTGCATACAAAGAGCAGGCCCAGTATAGCCAAAGCAACATCTACAAGCCACGTTTAAATATATGTTCAGGTGTTTAAAAACATGCATCGTAATCTAATAGAAATGCCTCCCCACGTATACAAACACTGCAGGAGAGCTCAGAGGGATGCAGGAGAGCACAGAGGGGTGCAGGAGAGCACAGAGGGATGCAGGAGAGCACAGAGGGGTGCAGGAGAGCACAGAGGGATGCAGGAGAGCACAGAGGGGTGCCGGAGAGCACAGAGGGGTGCAGGAGAGCACAGAGGGGTGCAGGAGAGCTCAGAGGGATGCAGGCGGGTTTGGTTTGTTTCAGATCCCATAGCTGTAAGAAATCCAGTTGACAAATTCCTAGTGATGATTTACAGCAGATTTGTCACTCGGATAAAGCTGTTTACTTCTGAGGTTATTCACAGGCTTCGTAACCATACATTTGGACTCCAACAACAAGTGTATATGTGTGTGTGTATATATACTGTATATGTGCTCACAAGCGATATTTTTATTTGCTATATGCTATTACGATGGAGGAGTTTTTGTCACCTTTTTCACCATCATAATACACACACACACACAAAAAATATATATATATATATATATATATATATATATCGAACATAGTTTTTGTTGTACGATTTTCTCTTCTGCAGTTGTTACACAGTTGTATGCATAAGTACCTCTATTATAGGTTTTGCAAGACACAATTAAATACATCATGCCTTTCAGCCTGAAGAAGTGACTAGGAGTGGCTCTCCGAGCTTTGCATTTGTAAACATCTGCTCGCCAAAGCTGGGATCAATTCTACCCTCTAAACACCTTTATAATGCAACACGGAAACCCCTATGTAATATTATGATCGCTGCCTTTAAATTCCTCTTTCTGTCTCTCTGACACCCAAGAATGCCTTATTTCCTACATTAGCAGCTTCTTGAATGTTTTATGAATTTCAACAAATACAAATAGTTTGTTTTCATTATAAATAAACAGATCAATTCCCTGGCAGGAAGGGATCCAACCTAACTAATAGTTGTAATGTTGTTGTAATGTTTTGCCTTAATTATGTATGCTTAATCATTTTTTTAACCATCAAATCCAGTGCTTCATATAAATGTTCACTTTTTTTTACTTAGTTTAAAAATATACAGATCTATAATGAAGCTTTATTTATTTACGACTTTAACCTATTTTCAGCTATAGAAACTCGTATATTATGGTAAAAACAGGATTTTCATAATACGTACAGTAATTATTCCACATTTAAATGTTTTAACCTCTTCACTTTCAGAACATTTCAAAACATTCTATTCGAATATGGTTTATTTACAATTTAAAACTATATTCCCAGAGTTCAAAATGCATACAATTCTAATTTTGAGGGAAATGGGCCATCTTTATTAATTATACGTCTTACCTCAAAATACTTACGCTATGCTTCGAAGTAGACCTTTTTTTTTCATATGTACGAGCTTTCTATGATCAAATAGAAGCAGCATGCAGAATTTTTCTGCAGGGTGACCCAATGCTGTTTAACTCTTCTACAACAGAACCTATGAGGCTGGTTAGAAGAACTGGAACAGTTATACAATAATGAGAGATCCAAGAAGCCACAGTGCAAATTAAACTGGCGTTAGTCCAAGTTGCAAATGTGAAATAATTAACCATAGATTTAGATGCTGATACCTTTATTAGACTATATAATCATTAAGATAGTCTTTCGATGATTGAATCTGAAAATAAATAAATAATGATATGCAAACAAAAATAAAATGCGATTTTATATATGTGTGTGTGTGTGTGTGTGTGTGTATATATATATATATATATATATATATATATATATATATGTATATGTATATATATATATATATATATATATATATATATATATATATATATGTATATATATATATGTATATATATATATATGCAAATATATATATATATATATATATATATATGCAAATATAGCTGTATGCTCATATATATATATATACATACATATATACATATACACACACACACAATAAAAAGATATCATCCATTACCTAATTCCCTGGATACTTTTCAATATGTAAGCCAGCGCACTAAATACAATATGCTTCTTTTGATCAGGTTGATATAGAGCGATCTGAGCCTGTGTAGAGGGCGGTGACGTCAGGGACACGTGACAGGGGCTGGGGGTATAAATCGCTTGTGAGCAGTGGGGAGGGCTGCAGTATCGAATTCAGCGTGGTGTAAACTCCAACTGCTCGTGGAGAGCCCCGGACCCCAAGGTGAGAGGCAGCACCTGGACAGGGGGGGCTCCAGAGGAAGGGATGAGGGGCGGCAGTCAATGACCCTTTGTAAACTTGCACCCCCTGAGAAGCCAGGAAGAAGTTTGTAACTCTGGGAAACAGAGGAGCCCATTCAGAGTTATTCCACTAGGGGGGTCCAGGGGTTTGGGTTGGGAGAAGCGGAGGATTTCCTGCCCTCATCTTTACAATGACTTTGGGAACCGAGATGTCTGATAACTCCCTACTTTCTGAAGACACCGACATCGATGTGGTAGGGGACATGAGTGTCAAGGATGGGAAGTACTCCGATTACCACTCAGACAACGACTCTGACGACAATGGGTCCAGGAATACCAGAGGGGACGCTGCCTCCCCGGACCTGTCCTCTGGATCAGACTCCCACCAAAGAGGAGGCGAGAAGAACCCTAAAAACACACTGGTGAAGCCCCCCTACTCCTACATAGCCCTGATTACCATGGCTATCCTGCAAAGCCCCAAGAAGAGGCTTACACTAAGTGAGATCTGTGAATTCATCAGCAACCGCTTCCCCTATTACAGGGAGAAGTTCCCCGCCTGGCAGAACTCCATCAGGCACAACTTGTCTCTCAATGACTGCTTTGTGAAGATCCCAAGAGAGCCAGGAAACCCGGGCAAGGGCAACTACTGGACTCTGGACCCTGAGTCTGCAGACATGTTTGACAATGGCAGCTTCCTCAGAAGGAGAAAGAGATTCAAGAGGCAACAGTCTACAGAGCTCCTCAGAGACCCTAGCAGCTTCATGCCTGGCTTTGGATATGGACATTATGGCTACAATTATGGACTTCAGCTGCAGAACTTCCACCAGCATCACCCAGGGGCCACCTTCTCTTTCCAACCAACACATTGCCCTATACCCCCACCAGCCTCCGTGTTCTCCAGCCCCAGCCTGCCTACTTTCATTGGCAACGAGCTGGGAAGGAAGTCTTTCTACTCCCAGCTGAGTCCCACTTTGCCAATCCTGCAGACTCTAAAGACAGACAACCAGAGCAGACCCTCCTTTTCCATAGACAATATTATAGGGGGATCTGCTCCATTAAGTACCCCCACTTTACCCTACACATCCCAAACTGGGAGCCAGCCACAAGTGATTGCAATGTTAACCCCTTCCTTGGCTCCAATGCAAAACCATTTAAACTTGGCACATGAAAATATTTTACAGTCTGGGCAGAACTTTTCAAGTAAAATCACAAATCTTAACAGCTGTCATTTTTAAAAACAAATGTCTCATCCTGTGTGTTTAAGGTAGGAATTATCATTTTCTTTTTACAGACCATTCGACTTTACACACAAACTTCTTATGGTCATTTCCCTATGAGAGAAGGTTATTAAAAAATAAATCTATTTATGAACTGTAAATATGTAATATGTTGGGAGTATGTAACTGTTCATGCCACATTTTTATAGATGGACACATTATATAAAATGCCATGGGATCGTAAACCATTTTCACTATGGGAACATTGGCATCGAGGCGGATATTACATGGAATAGTTAAAGCATTCACAGGAAAGTCATGCAATTAATTTCTCATAGTGAAAACTGTTATTGATCTGCAGTCAGCTCGTATTAAATCGATTTATCTGTAATAAGCACTGTTACGAAAACTCAGGATTTCTAAAATAGTTTTCAAGAGCACATTAACCCATTTGATGCAGGAGAAAATGTACAACGCGTCTGAAGGGGGGTTACACCTTAATTGGTTAGATTTAGCTACAAATGTCTAAACCCACTTTTTTTTCCTTCTAATGGTGTGTTTTTTTGTGTATATGTATTTATGTATATATCGTTCAAGAGGGACCGAGCAGCACACAAACCTTTTCAAATCCACGTTCACTGGTTGTGCATCATGTATTTTTTTTAATATATTTTATTAAAAGAATATGTGAATAATTAGATGGTGTATGTGAAACCCCGATTGTCCACCATGTCATTTGGTGAAAAGTAAATAAATGTTTGTGAATGATAAAAATATGTCTACTTATGTATTTTCTTGGGGGGGAAAAGAAACATGGAGCAGGTAATTAGTACCTACAATGTATTAAATAAGTATAAGAGGTCTTTATAGTGATAAAGGTTATATCTACTCTAAATCAGACATAACCTGCCTTTGATAATTGATGGCCAATAAATTAGCTGGGATTATCGGTGCAATAAGAAACACAGTTCTGGTTTGTTTAACACTTAAATTAAGCGATAACATTTAGGAACAAGACGCCTGATTTTAAGATTCCATACGGGATACAGAATATATAATCAGAAGAAGGGATTACATTAACTATTTTTATTTTTGTATTGCAGAACAAGTGAGGTCCCCCACCCCCCCAGGGATTTCGTACTGAAATCTTCTTGTTCTTGCAGACAGAGGTTCTTAACAAATATTAGGATAGATGCCTTTAATTGTGTGCACTTTATATTTTAACAAGACACACATTAAACTCAATTTATTTCTAACACCATATACATTTAAATTAATATATTTGCATAAGAAAATATTGTAGTCTGAGCAAATGTATTATTATTTTTGTTTGTTTTACCAATGTACATTAAATACAATTATTCCTAAAAACAACCACAATCCCAGGCTGCTACTTTTTATTTTAGGTAACTGTAAAAATGAACTTGTAAATTCTGCAGGCACCCTAATACCAATAGGAATTGTATTTTATTGCAGAACGCGAGAGAAAAAAATTGGAACAAATACATCAGTTCTACAGGTTTCAAATAATGCTGCACTGCATACAAAATAATAGAGGGAGAAAGTTAGCAGAGCTTAAACAAGCAACTGAATTAAAGCAATACTAAATATTCATTTGCCAACATTACAGCAGTTTTAAATGGAGTCATGTCCATTGGAGATCAATGCAGTAGGGTAGTGATTTGTGTAGCTTTGTACATCTGTCTTAATCCACATAAAGCCTTAGCTGAGTTTGTTGATGTTGTTTCTAAGACTCAGACCCAGCTCGCCCTGAATAGTAGCCCAGCGAGTGGTCTCACATCTCAGACACACACATTTGCTTTTGAAAGGGGATCTTCTCACAGGCACTTGGTTGTTCAGCTTTTCACAAAGGGCTACAAGACTCTACATGGGATAAGACATAGAAGCCAATGCATCTATTTTCCAGTTTGCCAGGCCCATTTTGTGGAAATGAACTGGTCTCTAAAGCCCCCCTTTATGTGAAGGAACTGTGTGCAAAATGCTGAATTGCTGTGCAGGGAGTTTGTGAGCATGTCATTACCAGGGTGGCCTTATGCTGAAATTCTTTAAACCCTATAACGCTTTGCTGCCCTGTCTAGTAGTGAATAGGGTTGAAACGAAATACCGAGGTGATAACTAGTATTAAGTGTTTCCACTTATAACAGAGGTCTCCCAGACATGTGTACTGGAGAGGCCATAACCCCACTGCATGGGCCTCTCTGGCGATCAGGGTTAACCTTGTTCCTTCTGGACACATTACACGTGATTAATAGGTTGCTCCCTACTCTTTAACCCTTCTCACGCTGCCCTGCATAGCTCTGCAGGTTCCACTATTTTCTCCCCAGAATTAAACTCGGATTTCTCCTCTTTTACCCACAACTGTTTGGGGGAGGATGTCACTCCTGTTACTCTCTGACCTGTCCTCTCGGTGAGGCGTATTTTATTTAGCTTTTGAACTTGCAGTGAGATCACAATAGTGAGTCAGCTTGTGTAAACACGCCGTTTAATCCCAATCACATTTTAAAACAACTATATATTAATCAAGTTTAACTCATCTTGGAATATGTCAAAAGTAACAAATCTCAAATCCGCTAATGCACTGGAATCGCAGTATTTTGAGCATGTCGTTCATGGGGACACAGTGCAGGCCCCTACTGCACAGAAGCGGTTACATGACGGACTGTAGCTAAAATGATCTCCAGGATCCACTTTTGTTCTGCTCGAAACACGCCATATATATTTGATTCTCATTATGCAACGGCCTTAGGTTGAAAAGAACATTCTCAAGCATAATTTACCCCACTGTCTTCCAGTATATATATATATATATATATATATATATATATATATGTATATATATATGTGTGTATATATATATATGTGTGTGTGTGTATATATATATATATATATATATATATAGTATTGTTGACCTGTTCGCATATATAAATTAGAAATATAATGTTTTACCTTAATTAAGTACACTAATTTAGTTCATTATCGTATCTTCTCGGATTAAGCGTGATGATCTGAAAAACCTTATTATCCTATTTACTTATGATGAGAGCCAGTGTACAGTAAACAATAAGATCTTTGATTGGAGCAGTTGTAAGCAGAACGCAGTTGATTTTTTGTCTTCTTGCCTGACACAAAAGGGCAGGTTGGAACCTCACACAGTCTGCATGATACCTCCCAGTAATAACATCCCATATTTAACCTGTGTAGTACACCATCATTTACACTCCTATTTAGCACATTAACTTTTTTTTTCTACCTTAACACACGAATAAACTCTTGGTTATTTCATATCCTGGACAATATTTTTTACACCAGACGGAGATGTCATGCACCGCAGATAATTACTTTAATAATGCGTTCCGCTCACATTGCAGATATCAGTCTTTACAGACATTTGACATTAAATAAAAGTCATTTTTTTTTCTGTGCCTCCTCGGGTTTTATTTATGTATGCGAATATCAGAGTCCGTTGATACTGGATAATGAACTCATTTATGGTTACAGGAAGTGAAAACATTTAGGAAAAATAGAATTCCTGCTTCAATCTGAACCTTTATATTTTTAAGATCAATTATATTCGCTTTCTTGGTGTATTTTATTTTTTCGCAAACTAATTTTAAGTGTTGTTAAGATTTTACAATACCATTATGTTTAATTATCCCACATCAATATTGCTGTCTTTGGGAGGAATACATACCACCTTTTTTGTTTGCGAAATAATATACCAACAAGTATGACAAAACAGTCAGCTTGTTTTAGATTAAATTAAATGTTTCAGGCTGAAACGAAATGTGTCAGAGTATGTGTGGTTCGGGAAATGTATCTGTGCAGTGCTCAAAGAAAATATACCGTATCCAAATAATGTGTCATTCGCCCGGCTTGCATTGCACCCACAACATTAATTAATAATTAAGTTGGTGTGTTATATACCGCACTGTATAAGTATCAATATCGGAGCATTTTCTGTCAATATTAACATCTACATTTTAATTTGCTTTGTACGACCCCACTCCGAGCAATTTGTCTTTGTATAATATATTTTATCTGTGAGACACAACTGGATGTGGTAATATGCAGCTACTTTTCAGAACTGCTGCGTTGATAAATAGTTTTATTATTAAAATGGTATCAATAAATGAGTTGTTGGTGCGATTTATTAAGCATTGATAATTATTTGTTTGTAAGTTATTGTCCGCAGTGCAGTGCAAATGGGGTGAATGACACATCATTTTAATTCAAGATATATCTGCCCCAGAATATCACTGTTGGGTGCAGGTTGTAAATAAAACGATACTGGCCTTTTAAGTGCATTGACTTTTAAATCCAAATAAAGTTGACACTGTATCAATTATTTTTTACAGTATTTTTTTTTTAACTATCACAATTTACATCGTGACACAAAATGCATTGGAGATATTTGTTTAACGTTTCGATAAAAATAAAAAAAATTGACCCCCCCCCTCCAACATAATTAGATGAATGTTTAGTGCGTATGAGATATATAATATAATGCTGAATGGAGTTGAAAATGTATGAGATATATAATATAATGAGTGTAACTGCTGAATGGAGTTGGAAATGTATGAGATATATAATATAATGAGTGTAACTGCTGAATGGAGTTGGAAATGTATGAAATATATAATATAATGAGTGTAACTGCTGAATGGAGTTGGAAATGATTTGATCGGTGGAGAAGAGTTTGTCACACACACCCAAGGACATGTTGGATGTTGTAAAAACTGGATATTGTATGATAAATACAATGGAAACTGGGACACAGTCTCAATACATTTCCTGATCCTATTAATAAATTCTCTCTTTACAGCTCAAATCTGCTGTCAGCTCATTGCCCACTTAAGCAAATTTAAAACCTCGTCCAACTTCCTAAAGAGGCTTTGGATCTTGTTGAAAGGGCACTTTTGACACTGATTGAAGCTTTGGGTAGCCAACCCAGTATAACAGATTTAGCGAGGGGCAGTATAAAGTCTTAAAAACGTGTTCGGATTAAAATAAAGGTTCATTGTGCAGTGTGAGGAATTCACTTTCATTGTTCCACGTCCTCCCAACCAAGGATCTTTGCTTTAAAAGTGTCTTCAAGATTTCTATATGAGCATTGATTAACAGTTTAGGCTGTAAATGTACTTTTCTGTACATTAAATGGGACGAGTTGAATAAAGGCCCACATTAATTATGCATGCACACAGCCCATAAGGAAAGCTCCGGCTTTGGGTGAATTTAGATGCCATTCAGCGCCACTGACACTGCTCAATATCTCACAGGTGGGCAATGACATAATGTCCATACAGCCAATGTAAGTAAACAAACAAGAGGGCTCAATCAAACCCCATGTCCCGGGACGGCTTATTTACAAAACCCTGCTCTATGATTCTGTGGGACTGAAATGCTGACATCTGCTTACATTTGAAAAAAAAGGTGAAAGAGCAAAAAAAATCGTTATTGTGAATTTATTTTTATTTCAGCCCAACAATTAAAAAAAAAAAACACGTTGACAGTGTCTTTTCCCCCCTCTTGTTAGTCAGAATTAGAAACACAAGTCAACAAGTATGATACATGTAAGGCTACATCTTGCTGGCTTTTGTATGGTTTATATTCTATACAAAAGGCTAAATACTGTACATTTGAGCAATTCAGTTCAGGTTTACTTTTCCTTTTGTTATCTTGGTGCTTCCTCTATTAAAAATTCACCTTATTAGGAAAATATACAATGACTTTACAGTATATATTCACTTAGGAAGATATTCTTCACTATAAATCAAATACTTTTCCAGGTTTCCGATTCATAGTTTCGAGATTGCACCCGTTTTAATTTCCATCATTTCATAGATTTGATTATTTTATAGAAGCTCGTGATCTATTTTGTCTTTGAAATCATTTACATTTAGTTTAAGGATATAATAATTGTGCAGAATGTAAGGTAGCACTAACGGTTACTTTTTGTAAGTATATTTATTATTGCAGACAAAATAGCAAATAACTGCGGTATTATTTATCTTTATCAAGTATTCACAAGATGACAACACAAATTAAACAGAAACAATAAATGTTTATTTGTCTCACTAACAGCATTTCCTTTAATTGAAGGCGGTATAGAATATCACATCAATTAAATATGACTTTGGCAGTAAAAATATAATTTTTATAATAATAATATTATTTATTTATTTTAAAATGTTTTTTTTTACCAGAAAGTAATACATTGAGAGTTACCTCTCGTTTTCAAGTATGTCCTGGGCATTATATACAAGACATTGCATGCACGGTAACATATAATATATATTATAGGCGTATGTAACAGTTACAGACAAGATTAAAATGTGAGACAGCTTTAGTTTTGAAAGAATTTAGACTGGTGGTGGCTAAATATTATTCACATTATGAAAAATATATTTGCTCAAAGCACAAGTAACATACTCTTATGTTTTGATTCTACGAAATACATAATAAATTCACATTCTAAAATTGTGACTGAGTTGCAAAATGTAATTTATTTTACATTTTTCCATAAACAAACATTCAGCAGAATAGGATTTTAACAGCAACTAATCTCTCATCTTTTCATTGATGCTAAAGCCTGTTCCTTTGCATGGTGGGTGGTCCCAGCTTTGATATGTGCCACACACTTCATTCTATTTAACCCCATTACTGGTGGAGGGGCACGGATCTTCCTGGCCCAGCAGTTAAGGGGTTAAAGACACAAAATTAATCTGGATCAGGGATAGCTCATAGCAACAGGTGTCATGTTGATATTTGATAAGTGTTTCTGCTTTCATCCTGCAAGCCCTGTTCCAAATGGATTCACATGCAAATTTCACACAGTGGCATATAATCAACCTTTGATCAAAGGACATTGCTAATAAGTAAATGTGTTGTTTGTGGAATGATACATTTCCCAGTGTGTTAGTTTGAAGCCAGTAGTTCTATAACATCTTACCATGTAAGGTAATTACTGGGTCTGCTCAACTGCAGCGCAAGTAATCACCATTTGTATTAATATGCTACAATATCTTTATCACATTATTTTTTACTGTCTCTATCAGCACTGCTGTTCTCTTTAAGACATTAATATGCCATTTATTTAGTGCCATATATAGTAACATGATTGTCTTTTGGTATTTAAAGTGTATTTATTATTGATTAGTAGTAGTAGTATTAATATTATTATTTTCACTCTAGCTATGAAAAGTGTAAGCTGAGTTTTATTTTTGAAAAAGCATTTTGTTCAGTGCACAATGCTGTGTCATCATTTTCTCCCCTTCCAATGACTTGCGCATGGCAGCAGTTTGACTGGATAGAGATGATGAGGACACTTCTAAGTTTCTTTATTCTTGAGGGCACGGTTCTATACTGTATATTGCAGGCGATGATCTGGTACTAAACGCTGGGTGGAATAATGTTTCTCCTGTAAACCCTTCATTAACTGAGCAGTACATTTGTATTTACAATCCACAGCACATCCTACACTTCCCCTGTGTTACTAAGATGTCAGCAATTAATTCTGTACTGTATGCTATGTAAAGTAGTCCATGCATTTGATACTCTCCTATACACTATAAATGATAACTATAACTGATTGTGTTATGACTAATGAGATAGCTGGTGTATTCATTATATAAAGAATATTCTTTGTCCTTATTCTGGGCTTTGTAGCTGCAGAATATACAGTCCTATGTAATTCAATGTAGTCTGAGAAATAAAATTATTACAAATACTACTTATTGTTAGTATTTTTAAAATAATAATATAACACAATCTGGACTGGGATATTTCCCACATCCAGAATATGTGTACGTATATTATTATATGTGTACGTATAGAGCTGGCAGTGTACGCTGTGCTGTGCAGAGCACACATTACAAGCACAAAGAACCCCGCCTTAGAACCCCCTGTTTGTTGTTGCGGCAACAGGTGACTTCAGTAACATATTTGAGATCACAATGATATACATACTGGACACCTAACAAGCTCCTATTGAACCCCCAAAATGACCACAACATATATATAAGCATATGAGTGTCACAGAGGAGTGCTACTGAGCATGGCAATATATTTTTTTTAAAACAATTTTGGCCAAAAATGTCAAACTAAAAGACCATTTTACTTATTAGATATTTATACATATATATATTTAGGCACTGTACCGTGTATGAGTCTCACTGGATGTGCTAAAAACTGAGCTTTGTCTGTGCACAATGATATACAGCCTGGTTTTATTCAAACTACTTTTAGACATGATTCAATGACCCCTCCCACTGCCTTCCCGCATACAGGGCCATGTTTATTAAGCGGTGCTAAACTGTAAATCCCCTTATGGAGCATGCACTTGATTAGACTGTAAAATGCCTTATGGCTTAGCACTGCTTAGTAATACGGCCCATCGTGCTATAAGTGTGTGTACACACCCACATGCTAAATAAAACACAACCAATAAAAAAGCAGGTGCACCTGTCCTGATGAAGGTGCATTATTGCAGGTAAAAGTTATGTAAGACACAATAAATCATATGCAATACTTCATATGTATCGAATTTATGTGTCCATAAAGGGTGAATAAAGGGAAAGCCCCGCATGTAATTGCACCTGTGTACACGCCGGGCCTCCGATTACTTGACATCGAAGTTAAGCATCTGTCTTATTTTAAATAACCCTTATTTGCAAAAACAATTCAATGTGTTCACAAATATTTTATTTCATTCGTTTGAGCTGCAAAAAAAATAAATCTCAAGCTCATTTTGCGGGGATCATAAAATAATGTGTTGCTATTAATTATTAAGGAAAGTTACACACTATATTGGACAGCAGTGTACTCAGAGTCTAGCAATATTAGAAGGGGAGAGGGAGAGAGATAATAACCGCACTCACACGTTTGCTAATATGTCCCGTATACTGTAATTTAAAGATGATATGGCAAAATGTGCCTCTGTATTTGTGTTAAAGTGTTATTATTGTATCTCCCATTGGCCGTGTCACATATAAGAAACCTGATAGCTAGAGAGGTTTACCAG
>NC_134492.1:25282257-25387404 GCF_040206685.1 Ascaphus truei
TTGCCCTCGCCATCATGCTGCTTGCCCCGCCATCGTGCTGCTTGCCCCCACCATCGTGCCGCTTGCTCCCGCCATCATGCCGCGTGCCACAGCCGTCATGCTGCTTGCCCTGGCCGTCATGCTGCTTGTCCTGGCCGTCATGCTGCTTGTCCGGCCATTGTGCTGCTTTCCCCCGCCATCGTGCTGCTTGCCCCTGTCGTCATGCTGCTTGCCCCAGTTGTCGTGCTGCTTGCTCCTGCCTTCGTGCTTCTTGCCCTTGCCATCGTGCTGCTTGCCCCGCCATCGTGCTGCTTGCCCCTGCCATCGTGCTGCTTGCCCTTGCCATCGTGCTGCTTGCCCCTGCCATCGTGCTGCTTGCTCCCGCCATCGTGCTGCTTGCTCCCACCATCGTGCTGCTTACCCTTGCCATCATGCTGCTTGCCCCAGTTGTCGTGCTGCTTGCTACCGCCATCGTGCTGCTTGCTCCCACCATCGTGCTGCTTGCTCCCGCCATCGTGCTGCTTGCTCCCGCCGTCGTGCTGCTTGCTCCCGCCGTCATGCTGCTTGCCCTCGCCATCATGTTGCTTGCCCCGCCATCGTGCTGCTTGCCCCCACCATCGTGCCGCTTGCTCCCGCCATCGTGCTGCTTGCCACAGCCGTCATGCTGCTTGCTCCCGCCGTCATGCTGCTTGTCCCGGCCATCGTGCTGCTTGCCCCCACCATCGTGCCGCTTGCTCCCACCATCGTGCCGCTTGCCACAGCCGTCATGCTGCTTGCCCTGGCCGTCATGCTGCTTGTCCCGGCCATTGTGCTGCTTTCCCCCGCCATCGTGCTGCTTGCCCCAGCCGTCATGCTGCTTGCCCCAGTTGTCGTGTGCTTGCTACCGCCATCGTGCTTCTTGCCCTTGCCATCATGCTGCTTGCCCCTGCCATCATGCTGCTTGCCCCTGCCATCATGCTGCTTGCCCCAGTTGTCGTGCTGCTTGCTACCGCCATCGTGCTTCTTGCCCTTGCCATTGTGCTGCTTGCCCCAGCTGTCGTGCTGCTTGCTCCCACCATCGTGCTGCTTGCTCCCGCCATCGTGCTGCTTGCTCCTGCCATCGTGCTGCTTGCTCCCGCCATCGTGCTGCTTGCTCCCGCCATCGTGCTGCTTGCTCCCGCCATCGTGCTGCTTGCTCCCGCCATCGTGCTGCTTGCTCCCGCCATCGTGCTGCTTGCTCCCGCCATCGTGCTGCTTGCTCCCGCCATCGTGCTGCTTGCTCCCGCCATCGTGCTGCTTGCTCCCGCCATCGTGCTGCTTGCTCCCGCCATCGTGCTGCTTGCTCCCGCCATCGTGCTGCTTGCTCCCGCCGTTGTGCTGCTTGCTCCAGCCGTCGTGCTGCTTGCTCCCGCCGTCATGCTGCTTGCTCCCGCCATCATGCCGCTTGCTCCCGCCGTCGTGCTGCTTGCTACCGCCATCGTGCTGCTTGCTCCCGCCTTCGTGCTGCTTGCTCCTGCCATCGTGCTGCTTGCTCCCGCCATTGTGCTGCTTGCTCCTGCCATCGTGCTGCTTGCTCCCGCCATCGTGCTGCTTGCTCCCGCCGTCGTGCTGCTTGCTCCCGCCGTCGTGCTGCTTGCTCCCGCCATATTGCTGCTTGCTCCCGCCGTCGTGCTGCTTCTTGCTCCCACCATCATGCTAATTGCTCTGCCTGTCGTGCTGCTTGCTCCTGCCATGTGTCCGCCTACTCCTGCCATCGTGCTGCTTGCTTGCTCCTGCCGTCATGCTACTTGCCCCGCCATCGTGCTGCTTACCCCCACCATCGTGTTGCTTGCCCTCGCCATTGTGCTGCTTGCCCCCGCCATCGTGCTGCTTGCTCCCGCCGTTTGGCTGCTTGCTCCCGCCATGTGGCTGCTTGCTCCCGCCGTGTGGCTGCTTGCTCCCGCCGTGTGGCTGCTTGCTCCCGCCGTGTGGCTGCTTGCTCCCGCCGTGTGGCTGCTTGCTTCCGCCATCGTGCTGCTTGCCCCCGCCGTCATGCTGCTTGCTCCCGCCATGTGGCTGCTTGCTCCCGCCATGTGGCTGCTTGCTCCCGTCATGTGGCTGCTTGCTCCTGCCATGTGGCTGCTTGCTCCTGCCATGTGGCTGCTTGCTCCTGCCATGTGGCTGCTTGCTCCTGCCATGTGGCTGCTTGCTCCTGCCATGTGGCTGCTTGCTCCCGCCATGTGGCTGCTTGCTTCTGGTGTCGTGCTGCTTGCTCCTGCCATCATACTGCTTGCTCCTGCCATCATGCTGCTTGCTCCCACAGTCATGCTGCTTACTCCCGCCGTGTGGCTGCTTGCTCCTGTGCCTTAAGGGCACGAAACGCGTCAGAGTGTTCCTCCGCGAGGAACTTTGCTATTTTTGTATGCTTCGATGATTCAATAAAAAAATTTTAAGTGACTCAGCAGCATCAGCTTATTTTGGGCGTTTCGACGGCAGCAGTGCACAGCACTTTTCCCCTGGCCGGGAGTCCTCTTTACCTGCATTGATTGTTGAGCCGTCGGACGCCCATCCAGACTTCTTCAATCAAGCCTCAGTGAGTACTACAGCTTTATACTTCATTTATACACACTGGGATCCAGCTCAAGGGTGTTGCTCATCCAATTAGTTGGGAGTCAGGTTGATCCACACTATGGTCTTCCTTGACCAACCCATTTATCTTTGGTTAACATCCCAAATATGAGCTTACATAGGATCATTCACTGGATGGAATATCATGGATTGGAAATGTGTATGGTTAACTACTGATTGCTGTTTTTTCATTTTTTCTGGAGCTCTACTTTGGGAGACTCTTTTTCTTCCCTTCTATTTTCCTGCTCCTGCCGTTGTGCTGTTTGCTCCCACTGTCATGCTGCTTGCTCCCGCCGTGTGGCTGCTTGCTCCCACCATGTGGCTGCTTGCTCCTGCCGTGTGGCTGCTTGCTCCCGCCATGTGGCTGCTTGCTCCCGCCGTTGTGCTGCTTGCTCCCGCCATGTGGCTGCTTGCTCCCGCCATCGTGCTGCTTGCTACCACCATCGTGCTGCTTGCTCCCGCCTTCGTGCTGCTTGCTCCTGCCATCGTGCTGCTTGCTCCCGCCATTGTGCTGCTTGCTCCTGCCATCGTGCTGCTTGCTCCCGCCATCGTGCTGCTTGCTCCCGCCATCGTGCTGCTTGCTCCCGCCATCGTGCTGCTTGCTCCCGCCATATTGCTGCTTGCTCCCGCCGTCGTGCTGCTTCTTGCTCCCACCATCATGCTAATTGCTCTGCCTGTCGTGCTGCTTGCTCCTGCCATGTGTCCGCCTACTCCTGCCATCGTGCTGCTTGCTTGCTCCTGCCGTCATGCTACTTGCCCCGCCATCGTGCTGCTTGCCCCCACCATCGTGTTGCTTGCCCTCGCCATTGTGCTGCTTGCCCCCGCCATCGTGCTGCTTGCCCCCACCATCGTGTTGCTTGCTCCCGCCGTTTGGCTGCTTGCTCCCGCCATGTGGCTGCTTGCTCCCGCCGTGTGGCTGCTTGCTCCCGCCGTGTGGCTGCTTGCTCCCGCCGTGTGGCTGCTTGCTCCCGCCGTGTGGCTGCTTGCTTCCGCCATCGTGCTGCTTGCTCCCGCCGTCGTGCTGCTTGCTCCCGCCATGTGGCTGCTTGCTCCCGCCATGTGGCTGCTTGCTCCCGTCATGTGGCTGCTTGCTCCTGCCATGTGGCTGCTTGCTCCCGCCGTGTGGCTGCTTGCTCCCACCATGTGGCTGCTTGCTCCTGGCGTGTGGCTGCTTGCTCCCGCCATGTGGCTGCTTGCTCCCGCCGTTGTGCTGCTTGCTCCCGCCATGTGGCTGCTTGCTCCCGGCGTGTGGCTGCTTGCTCCCGGCGTGTGGCTGCTTGCTCCCGCCATGTGGCTGCTTGTTCCCGCCGTGTGGCTGCTTGCTCCCGCTGTGTGGCTGCTTGCTCCCGCTGTGTGGCCGCTTGCGCCTGCCGTGTGGTTGCTTGCTCCCGCCATGTGGCTGCTTGTTCCCGCCGTGTGGTTTCTTGCTACCGCCTTGTGGCTGCTTGCTCCCGCCATGTGGCTGCTTGCTCCCGCCGTGTGGCTGCTTGCTCCCCCCGTGTGGTTGCTTGCTCCCGCCGTGTGGCTGCTTGCTCCCGCTGTGTGGCTGCTTGCTCTCACCGTGTAACTGCTTGCTTCCACCGTGTGGCTGCTTGCTCCCGCCGTGTGGCTGCTTTCTCCCGCCATGTGGCTGCATGCTCCCGCCATGTGGCTGCTTGCTCCCGCCTTGTGGCTGCTTGCTCCCGCCATGTGACTGCTTGCTCCCATCATGTGGCTACATGCTCCCGCCTTGTGGCTGCTTGCGGCCTCCATGTGGCTGCTTGCTCCCTCCATGTGGCTGCTTGCTCCCTCCATGTGGCTGCTTGCTCCCGCTGTGTGGCTGCTTGCTCCCGCTGTGTAGCTGCTTGCTCCAGCCGTGTGGCTGCTTGCTCCCTCCATGTGGTTGCTTGCTCCCACAGTGTGGCTGCTTGCTCCCGCCGTGTGGCTGCTTGCTCCCGCCTTGTGGCTACTTGCTCCCGCCGTGTGGCTGCTTGCTCCCGCCATGTGGCTGCTTGCTCATGCGATGTGGCTGCTTGCTCCCACCATGTGACTGCTTACTCCCGCCATGTGGCTGCTTGCTCCCGCCTTGTGGCTACTTGCTTCCGCCGTGTGGCTGCTTGCTCCCGCTATGTGACTGCTTGCTCCCGCCTTGTGGCTGCTTGCTCCCGCCGTGTGGCTGCTTGCTCCCTCCATGTGGCTGCTTGCTCCCGCTGCGTGGCTGCTTGCTCCCGCCGTGTGGCTGCTTGCTCCCGCCATGTGGCTGCTTGCTCCCTCCATGTGGTTGCTTGCTCCCGCTGTGTGGCTGCTTGATCCCGCTGTGTGGCTGCTTGCTCCCGCTGTCTGGCTGCTTGCTCCCGCCGTGTGGCTGCTTGCTCGCGCCATGTGGCTGCTTACTCCCGCCGTGTGGCTGCTTGCTCCCTCCATGTGACTGCTTGTTCCCGCCATGTGGCTGCTTGCTCCCTCCGTGTGGCTGCTTGCTCCCGCCATGTGGCTGCTTGCGCCCGCCGTGTGGCTGCTTGCTCCCTCCGTGTGGCTGCTTGCTCCCGCCATGTGGCTGCTTGCGCCCGCCGTGTGGCTGCTTGCTCCCTCCGTGTGGCTGCTTGCTCCCTCCATGTGACTGCTTGCTCCCGCCATGTGGCTGCTTTCTCCCGCCATGTGGCTGCTAGCTCCCGCCGTGTGGCTGCTTGCTCCCGCCATGTGGCTGCTTGCGCCCGCCATATGGCTGCTTGCTCCCTCCGTGTGGCTGCTTGCTCCCGCCATGTGGCTGCTTGCGCCTGCCGTGTGGCTGCTTGCTCCCTCCGTGTGGCTGCTTGCTCCCGCCATGTGGCTGCTTGCTCCCGCCATGTGGCTGCTTGCTCCCTCCGTGTGACTGCTTGCTCCCGCTGTGTGGCTGCTTGCTCCCTCCGTGTGGCTGCTTGCTCCCGCTGTGTGGCTGCTTGCTCCCTCCGTGTGGCTGCTTGCTCCCGCTGTGTGGCTGCTTGCTCCCTCCGTGTGACTGCTTGCTCCCGCCGTGTGGCTGCTTTCTCCCGCCATGTGGCTGCTTGCTCCCTCCGTGTGGCTGCTTGCTCCCGCCATGTGGCTGCTTGCTCCCTCCGTGTGGCTGCTTGCTCCCGCCATGTGACTGCTTGCTCCCGCTGTGTGGCTGCTTGCTCCCTCCGTGTGACTGCTTGCTCCCGCCATGTGGCTGCTTGCTCCCTCCGTGTGGCTGCTTGCTCCCGCCATGTGACTGCTTGCTCCCGCTGTGTGGCTGCTTGCTCCCGCCATGTGGCTGCTTGCTCCCTCCGTGTGACTGCTTGCTCCCGCTGTGTGGCTGCTTGCTCCCTCCGTGTGACTGCTTGCTCCCTCCGTGTGACTGCTTGCTCCCGCTGTGTGGCTGCTTGCTCCCTCCGTGTGACTGCTTGCTCCCGCTGTGTGACTGCTTGCTCCCGCCGCGTGGCTGCTTTCTCCCGCCATGTGGCTGCTAGCTCCCGCCGTGTGGCTGCTTGCTCCCGCCATGTGGCTGCTTGCGCCTGCCGTGTGGCTGCTTGCTCCCGCCGTGTGGCTGCTTGCTCCCGCCATGTGGCTGCTTGCTCCCTCCGTGTGACTGCTTGCTCCCGCTGTGTGGCTGCTTGCTCCCGCCATGTGGCTGCTTGCTCCCTCCGTGTGACTGCTTGCTCCCTCCGTGTGACTGCTTGCTCCCGCCGTGTGGCTGCTTTCTCCCGCCGCGTGGCTGCTTGCTCCCGCCATGTGACTGCTTGCTCCCGCTGTGTGGCTGCTTGCTCCCTCCGTGTGGCTGCTTGCTCCCGCTGTGTGACTGCTTGCTCCCGCCGCGTGGCTGCTTGCTCCCGCCATGTGACTGCTTGCTCCCTCCGTGTGACTGATTGCTCCCGCTGTGTGGCTGCTTGCTCCCGCTGTGTGACTGCTTGCTCCCTCCGTGTGGCTGCTTGCTCCCGCCGTTATTTACTTCAAGATTAAAACATTATTATTTTTTGATATTAACTGTCTACACAAGATACTCTAGTGGGTTTTGTATAAGGCCCTTATGTTCTGGCTTGTGGGTATTCAGATCCCTTTGACTTCTTAAGCCTTGAACAATTTATTCTATATACAGAGACATATACATTTAGAGATCTAGCCTGATGTCTCTGTCACACACCTGTGTTGTTTCCATGTATGCTAATAATCTCAACGCACCTGTATATACTTTTTGACATATATATTATTGGATCTGTGTGAGCGGTGGGTCACCATTATACAGACTGCTCCCGCCATGTGGCTGCTTACTCCCGCCATGTGGCTGCTTGCTCCTGCCATGTGGCTACTTGTTCCCGCCATCGTGCTGCTTGCTCCCATCATGCTGCTTGCTCCCACCAGTGGTCTTATTGCTCCCTTCCTTGAGCCCTGGCATCAATATGGCAAGATGGCCCAGAATATCTGTAAATGTCGCTCACTGCATTTCAAGCAGCTGCCTCTGGTTCTCCAATAGCACTGCAGCATTCAAGCCAGATGTTGGCTGTCTCGTTGCTGCAGCTGGAGCAGCAGGTGGGGTATCCCAAGGTGCAGCTGAATGGGCAGCCAGTGGAGCAGCAGGTGGGGTAACCACTGGAAGGCTGTATGCATGGGAAAGCCAGAGGTTCCGCTGGGGTGGGGTGGGGGGATGGGGGTGCCACAGGATCAGCTGGCTCAGCAGGATCATCAGTGACCTCTGTGAACACAAGGGACACAGTGGGGGCTTCCTCCTCAACATCAGGCACTGCAACCACGGATGCAGCCTGTCTGGCCAAATGCAAACAGCACCTCATTGATGGTCCTGAAAAATAAATACATTGTATCATCAAGTACATTCATGGACAACGTGGGTGCATATAAGCCCGTTTGGATAGATTTGCTTATACCAAACAACCATATTTGAACATGTCTCTTTATTTTTATAACATTTTAGCAGTAGAATATATAGAGGCCCTACCCTGATCCACAAAGGCCTTTACTCCCATGCACACGAATGAGATCTGAGGCATGCAATAGTGAACTCTCATTTTCAACTATACACTGGCCACAAAGTTACGTTAAGTACTTTCAAAGTGACTATTTCTAACATGTTTGGAATGGCTAACTTCATACGTCTGGAATGCATTTAGACAGGAAAATGTTTTGAGGGACACAGGTCAATGGCCAAAGCAATGGGGTGATAGTTAGCAGAAGGAAGAGCAACACGATTCTTCAGTGAATCTTAAGACTAGAAGCAGCTTGGTGATGTTGAATCTTAAGAGATAAGTGATGGGTACAGTGGGTGTTTTTATACATTTCATAAGATGATTAATCAAGTTTTAATAGAACTTTTTGAGATACTGAGATTCTTTGTGTGGATTAAATTAGTGTTATTGTGATAATAGAACAGTTTTATGGTCCTCAAATAGGCAATCACTTTATACTGATTGATCCCTTACTGCAATGTGGAAGGCATGGCCTATAGTGTTTCATAATGTAATGAGGACACGCATTTAAGAATGTCACACATTACTTAGCTAAGTACTCCTCACTTGACTGCACTGCAAATAAGAAAGTAATCTTTTTACTGATTGATTTACTGATGTTCTAGGTTGTGTCTAAAGTGACATGTGTACATGAGATTGATATCCAGTTTACTGTATTATAAATGTACTGTAGTGTTCCTTACCAGGTCTCTCATGATCTGTGGAGTCCACAAGCTCAGGTAGTCCCACTACCTTGGATCGTGCAATAATGGAGCTAACCAGCTCCTCCAGATGGGTCAGGTGCAGGGTCTCATGTGGACCTCCTCCAGTCTTCCTTACCTCTGTAGCACAAGCAGCCAATTTTTTTATTAACCTTGGCCTTACTGTCCACAAATACCATTTTAAGCATCTGGAAGGATGCGGACAGTATTGCCCAGAGCATTAATCCACTCCAGCATTAATCCACTCCAGCATGCACCCCCAAATGGGGCTGATCTTCTGATTCAGAAGATTTATTAATTTTGAGTGGTTAGTTCTAATACAATCTCCAGCTCCTCATCATTAAACATTTGGCTTCTTATTCTACCTGTCCCAGCAGCAGGAGCAGTCTCAGCAGTGGAGGGTAGAGGTAGAAGGTTGAGCAGCCCCAGCAGTGGAGGTAGAAGGTTGAGCAGCCCCAGCAGAGGAGGTAGAAGGTTGAGCAGCCCCAGCAGTAGAGGTAGAAGGTTGAGCAACCCTAGCAGTGGAGGTAGAAGGTGATCCGCCCCAGCAGTGGAGGTAGAAGTTTGAGCAGCCCCAGCAGCGGAGGTGGAAGGTTGAGCAGCCCCAACAGAGGAGGCAGAAGGTTGAGCAGCACCAGCAGTGGAGGCAGAAGGTTGAGCAGTCCCAGCAGTGGAGGTAGAAGGTTGAGCAGCCCCAATAGAGGAGGCAGAACGTTGAGCATCCCCAGCAGCGGAGGTGGAAGGTTGAGCAGCCCCAACAGAGGAGGCAGAAGGTTGAGCAGCACCAGCAGTGGAGGCAGAAGGTTGAGCAGTCCCAGCAGTGGAGGTAGAAGGTTGAGCAGCCCCAGCAGTGGAGGTAGAAGGTTGAGCAGCCCCAGCAGTTGAGGTGGAAGGTTGAGCAGCCCCAACAGAGGAGGCAGAAGGTTGAGCAGCACCAGCAGTGGAGGCAGAAGGTTGAGCAGCCATCTATATTGTGTAGCAGTCGAAAATGACTGAGGTTTGCAGTTGAGCATGTGTATTTATTTAACATTGTACTATTCTCATAGGCGTGGTATTAGGGTCACGCAAATACGTAATGCATCACTAACTGACGTTTCCTAATAACACTCTTTCCCAAGGCACATGTGCAGAGTAATTTTTAATGCTTCTCAATGCTGTGATAATCCCCGTTCATCCAAGTAATATGATAGTCGTTTTGGTAACGGATGTTATTTTTGCATATAATTAGCTTTAAGGATACCCATTAATAGGGAGAAAAATAATGCCCATTCTCTATTTCGGGAATGTTACATTATTAGGTCAAAATTAGCCGAGCTCTGTGGATCTACCCCAATAGAGTGAAGTGTTATCACACAGTGTTGATGGACCGGATTAAGTGCCACCCAAGTCTGATAAATAAAGGGAGTGGGGTAAATGGATTTCCCCTTTTCAACAGAAGTTTATTCAGAGGTCAAAGGTAAGAAGAAGTTCCCTTATAAAATTATATTCCATCAAAATGTGTAAAATTACTTTTGTAGATAAAAGGTAGCTATAGTCAATATCCACCACACACATAGATAGAAGCTATCTCATCATCATCACCCATCACCATCATATTAACACCTTCCATGCCAGAACAGACAGCAATGGCATCTTTAGCACAAAGAGGTCGATGTGGGAATGTGTCCAAAAGTTGTTTGCATTTTGTTTTGTAAATTGAGCCAAAGTTGAAAAGTTTTGAATTACTTGAAAATGAGTAAAAATTCTGCCACAGTTACACATTTCCACTGGGAATTTGAGAATCACTTGTGATAACTTTTTTTTTTTTTGCAGCTGAAAAAGGGGTAATTTTCGTCTGGTTTACGAACTTGGTCAACAGTTTGGCACATTTCTAACACCAAGATGTGAGCATCTTACCTGTGAATAAAGATATGGACATGGTATCCTCCTCATGAACACATTTCAGGTTCAGATTTATTTCTCCTGTGCCATAAAGAAAAAGATGTGATTATTTGCCTCATGTTTTTCACTACAGTACATCAGATTTGATTTACAGTCCCCAGTGCCACCGCACCTGTTCTAACCTTAATGCATCACCTGTTTCTGTACCTCTCAAGAAGGTCTCCCTTGGGTCACTTATGAAACTGAGAGTGATACATTCCAGAATAAGGTAGGAGGATACAGCATTGAAGACCTCAGCAAGGTGAAGTGCTTATGTTCTTACTACCTGCTCTGAGCACCTGGATGTAATTGAAATTGTGTTCTTTTCTTTTCAATGTTGTGTATTAGTTTAATTCACTGGATCTTCCATCCTCACTTTGTATGAACACCTCTGAGTAACCAGAGTTACTAGAGCTGTCTAACCTCTAAAGCAGAAATGGGGTAGACATTACTGTTTTCAGGACTTTTTTAATACCACATTGTATTTTGTTGATGGTGTTGAATCCAAAACTGAGCGGATTAATTCATGGAAGAGATTCATCCCAACTCATTGTAGAAACTACACAGCTCTTAGATTTTTAATATCCCACAACAATTTTATTTGAAGACCTTTGGTGCCAAGACGTTTAATTTATAAAAGACATTAACATACATCCTGTGATAAGTAACTCACAGGGGAAAATCAGTTTGGTAAAATGGAAAATATTTTACTGACTGAAGAATGTCGAATTAGACATATTTGCCAGCTGAATGGGAAGTGGTTTTATCCCCAGATAAATCTGTTTGTTTTTGTTGCAGAAGGTGATCATATAATTAAAAAAAGGCTTGAATAGATTGTGAAATAAACACAGAAACATGGAAAACATACACAAACAGAATGATGTATGCCTTATAAAGTACACCCTGAGTCAGAGTACTTGTATATATTACTTGTGTATGTATATATATATATATATATATATATATGTTATTCTTGGTGTATATAATATGATATCTCAATATGCCACACGATTAATGTCACAAACTAGCTGATATATATATTGCATTTAAACATGTTTTTATATGTGACAGAGAGTGGGAGACAACTATTGGGCACATGGATATCTTATATTTTAATACGTTTAAAATATTTTAATATGGTGAAAATATTTTAATATGTTTACAATTTTATATATATATATAGAACAACATTACCATTCTCACGTCCGGTAAAGGAAGACTGCACTCAGATCATTAAAGGCAAAAAAAGTCTGTATTAGGCATCAATACAAAATGAACAGGCCGCCCAATCCGACGTTTTGGTTCCGGAGTGGAACCTTTCTCAAGGGGGGGGGGGGGGGGAAATCTTAAATCAATAGTACAGTATTTCTAAATGTGTATCTACTGTGTAGCACGGGGCAGCACCCACTGTAATCTGAGCACAATTTACCACTGATTTAAATCAAGTACTATTTAGCAACAGATATCTTCAATCATGAAACGAAGATACTACATGTATGTTACCATATTACTGTTTAAATACATGTCAAAAATGAAATCATTCTTTGATGTGGTAATATTTTTTCTTGAGTCACATTAATATATTGTTTGCAAATTATTTTAGTTTCTAAGTGAAACCACATCAAACCAAGTCTGTGGCACCTTGGGGCAGTCCACTTTACAATTGGTTACAGGTTCCTCTATGGGTTAAACGGACCTCTTATTTAACCACAATGATGGAAATACACCGCGTTGCTGGTGGGCCTGGCACAGGTACTACCTCTTGAGTTGGCTCTATTTTAATGCCAAGATAATGTGGTTACCTTGGAAACCCATTGGATCATAGCTTCTGGAGTGAACCCTTTGACAATAGTTGGTTTAAGAGAAATCAGTCAATGTTCAACAGAGGGACATATATATATTAGTCTGAACAAGAGAGAAGGGTTAACATGTGACCCTTCCAATTATACCAATGTTACCTCAGCACAGCTGCACCCAGAGCAAAGGATGATATGTTTTAATGGCTGTTTAGAAAGCTGGGCGCATTTTGCAAAACCAAGATCATCTCAGCAGTGAAAACATCCTCAAATTGCATGCACATTTCAAAAATAAAACCTGGGCAATAAAAAAATCCAATTTCATGTGGCAGCTTATGTACAATATTAGATTAAATAGATCATCCTTCACGTTTGCAGAGTCAAGAAGACTATTAACCCCTTAACACTTGGAAGTGGCTAAAAAAAAACCTGGCATTGCAGCAAAGCATTGTTTTTATTGCATTTATTTTCTCACTTTGTAAATGAGCTCAAGCTGGAAGATACCTCCTTTTAGTAAATTGCTTGCCAGCAAGCCTCCAAGTGAACGATGTAATACAATGTTTTTGTGTGTGTGTAAATATATACAAAGGTTCAAACTCGCTGTTAAATTACTTGTAGGGCATGCATGCAGCGCTCAATTAAAAATAGTTTAAATTCACTAAAACAATGATATTAAAAGAAAATAAAGAAACTGTTTATTGTAAAATATTAGTGTGACACAGGCACAGCTTAAATAAATGCCTGAATATGTGATGTTTCACAAAATATATAGCCATTTATTTGTTAGAGTTTAGGTGTGGAATAGATTACTTTGTATTTTGGTCCTTCAGCAATACCGAGGCTAATGAAAACTAGATTCCAATTGTTTGTAGAAGCATCTGACTGAGTTGTTGGCTGTATTACAGGGGACACTGAGATACTAGTGTAGAATTAAGCAAGTCTAATGATACAAAGTCTATTTAAAGGACATTTACAGGAAAAACAATAATGATGTGTTTGTTTTACTGGACACTTTAGCCCTTACTGATCCTAGAGGGAGAGGCTACACTTTCTTGAGTGATCCAGGAACACCCAGCAATGATGTGGGCAGAGGGTAAAAAAAGGCAGAAAATGAACAAATCTATTTATATAAACATCTTAAGTGATGCTTTATCTTAAGTCTGCAATAAATGTCCTATCTCGAGTTAAACGTATATGCTGCACAGCATAATTACTCCAGGGGTCTGCAAATGCTCTGCGTGGCATTTCTTGACCTTGCACCATTGATCCAATGATATTGGGGCATACATATTTAGATGAGTGTTTATATAGGAATATATTGTTATGCAGTGTGGTAGCAGGATATTGCTTAACTATGCACCCGCATCACATGTAGAGTGAAACAAAGAGGTAATGATTAAAAGCAAAAGCAGGCCATCAAATATGATAAAAAATTACCACCTCTCATTCCTTATGTATTTCCAAGACACACAAATAGTTTGCAGGTTTTAAAATATGACTGGGAGAATTACAAGTAATCAGATCTGTGGAAGGTCAACAGTGCAAACTTTTTAAGACTAATGTTTATTTAGAAAGGTGAGTGATGTCTGTGTTGATTTTCTTATGTCCCTGTGCCAAAATTCTAACGACTTTACCAGACCCACCAGAGCAAAAGGGCTGCAAAAAAAACCCGCACAGAAAGACCACCATAGAAAAACTGCAAGCTTTAGAATAAACATTTAAGGGAAAATACATCTCACAGTCCCACTGAATCAATTGCAGCTTCATATCATTGACATTCTATATAGGAACCAACCGGGGAAAAGAGAAGCAAAATGAAAGGATTTGTGTAAATATTTCCTTTGCACGACGCTAAAAAGAAAATAAAAAAAAAAGTATTGAAAATAAATGAAGGGGTCTTGTTTTAATAGTGGCTTTTTATTTTTATTCTAGCCAATGCAATATGAGACAAAGGACAAAAAAAAAGCCTTAATATGTTACAAATGTTATAATTTATGTAGGGATTTGAGGAACAGATTAAATTAGTGTTCAAGAAAATGTTAATGTCTTTTTAATAAAATAAAAGCTGCTGATACTGTTTCTGGCATAGCAGGGTAAATATTTAAAAGTATGTCTCACGAAATAATTGATTGGCCCTTTTTGCCTCGGTGAAAAGGGGGAGTATTAGTGTGTTTGCTTAACTGGGAACCTCATCAGAAAAATCAAGTATCTTCACCCTTTTCCAACAAAAGATCCACATGGAAAATCAATTCCAAATGCCAGGCTTGTAAGGAATGTCTCCTTCTCTATTGAGTTATTGAGCAAAGGAGATGTGAATGAAATGCAGATTTGGGGAAGTTATTCGTTTATTGGTCCCTAGTGAAATGTTACAAACCACAAATCTTGGTACAGCTCATCTAGATCTCAGAAAACGCAAAATCCCATTTAAAGTGTAAATCTGCAGTCTAACTGAATTAGACTGTGCCCTGACCCAGAGGCGCACATATGATAATGTGGAAAAGAAAGATTAACAATAACTCAGCATTTAAGTACAATATAATACTATGCACGAGAGCAGATACATTGTACTGTAGCTAGACAACTAAAAGGCACCTCTTATTTAAATAGTTGCCAGTTTTATTGAAGCAAGTGAAGGTTTAGTGAGACCAGTAAAAATGATTTTTGTTTTCATTTTACAGAGCTCGTAATATTATATTAACTCAGTTAGTAAAATGAAATTATGTTTTTCTACAAGTGCATGAATGAGGTAATATACTATTGTCTCTTAAAGTTAATTCATATAATTATAGAATATGTGTGTAGGGGAATTCAGTTGCAATTGAAACTTTTTTTTCCAGACATACTTATTAAGGGCAGACGTTTATACTTAGAGTCATTTGCAAAGCACTAATAATTGAAATCTTAAAATTTATTTCATTGTTTGCCTAGTTGAAGAATGGAAGCATACATATTTTGCTTTAATTACACAAACACACGATTTCATTAAATAACAAATAAAACATCTAAGACATTCAGGTGCCATATATATATATATATATATATATATATATATATATATATATATATATATATATATATATATATACACACACACACAGACATAACACATAAACACTGTTACTGACTGATCTTGCCGGTCCTTACAGCTGATTGTGGAATATTTCCATCTCCTCATGTGTTTGACGTGAATAAACAGATCTGTGTGAAAACAGCTAAACTCAATGTTTAAAATTGCTCAGTCTGGCAAAGTACCTTCTCCCCAGAGAATTTCTCCTGACATTTTTTATTGCTTATATCACTTACATAAGATAAATATTTGGGTGTGAGGCAGGACTGCTTGTACATTGTAAGAGGCCTTTGGCTATTGGACTTGTGAGTTCAGCCCTTTGTAAGCCTCACCCTGTGTGTTAGTGGCAAGCAATGCTAATGTATATTTCCATGAATATTGTGCTGGTTTTGTCTGTGGATATGTGCTCCTCTCTCAGGCGCTGAGCCACTTTATAGACAAAAGGAACAGTTTAGTGGTAGTGTGGTTGGCTTCGAAGAGGACAATACAGTAGATATCTGACTTCAAGTTTATATTTGGAAAGCCATTTTTTTGGGCTCCAGAGCAAATTCAGGAGCCAACCAGATTGATGGCAACTCTGTGCAAAAAAATCTAGGAGGTGAGAATCCTGACTGGCAAGGTGTTTGGAAAAGGTTCTAGAGTAGATGTCTTATTGTTGCATCTTTACAGTGCACATGTGAAGGTGAAACCTCCCATGTTCTACAACACAAAGATTACTGCCTCTGAAACAACGCTTCCTGAGATACATTGCTGATGTCTCTTCCAGCACACAGGGGCCTTTATGTTAAGCTACCAAGACACAATATCTTTTTTTTTGGCAGCAAAGGGCTAAAAGTGCAATCAGCCACACATTATGAAACGCAGCAAAACAAAAGCCCTCAATATCTCTTCCAGACTCATTTCATATGTGAAGAGACTGTATGATGTTCAAAGTGTTTTCATTTGCATGTCTTTTAACTTTTTGCTGCCCAGAAAAAGGCTGGTATCTGGTGAAATGTTCATTTTTTTTTTATTCTTGCCTCTGCAGAAAGTGTAAGACTAGCATGTAACATTTGATGCAGATCACTAGCCAGGGAGGTTTGCCCAAAATAACAATTTGCAGAGATAGTTAATGCTAGGAAAAAGGCTAACAAATGATACACGCAGACATATACATGAATTCATTTTGCAGTAACTCCTCCTAAAGCTGCTCTCATAAACACTTCTCAAATCGCTCATGGATGCACAAGACAATGCAGTCAAATCAGTGCAAAGTACCTTACACATTGAAGCAGCAGCACTGCCTGTCCATTTTTTTGGTGGGGGGAGGGGGTCACCCCTGAGCTGATCTGTGGTTTCCCCCAGGTTCCCAAACTACAAAGAGCTTCGTCCACTGAACAGAGAACTTGCCCGGTTGACACAAAATAGACGAGGTCAGATTGATGAGATTTTTTTTTTACCTTTACCTATTACAGAAGGGTCCCTGGAATGGGGAGGGCCACAGATGAACTTTCCAAGTTTTTTTTGTAGGGGGGGGGGGGGGGGGTGCAGGTTCCTGCTTTAAACTGCAATAGATTTTGAGCTGGATACAGCACCCCTTTATTTATAATGACTCTGACATGAGGCTAGGAAGTGAGGGTGTAGAGTTTTGCTGGGTGTCAAGAACCCCAAATCTTGTTCTTAATTTGTCCAACGTACAAAGCGGGGAACTGATTTGCAAGGATTCTAACAACTTCTATATTCCAACATATTGCGATTTGTTTCATCAGCTACCTGCACAAAAGTTGATGCCCAGGGACTTCCTGAGACAACCGCGGGACTCTTACCACTGGCTCCAAAAAAAGCCTCCTCCACTTCCCAGTTTAACACTTCGTGGGGTGCAGGAGTCCCAAAGTGCCGCGTACACCAAACATTGGTGCAGCCCTGCAAACTATAGGACCTGTTTGTAATCTCAGTGTATGCTGTGTGATTTTATTTCCTTAAAGCAGCAATACTACATTCTAATTGTTCATTTTCTTTTACTTTTCTTATTTTTATCTAAAAAGCTTGTGGCCATGTATATTTCTATATTTTTACCTAAGCTGGCAATCGTTTTGTGCCACTGTTATAAATCTGTGAAAATCCTCATTGTGTGCCTAAAACAGTGGTTTCCAACCTTTTTATGTGTGTTAAGGAACCCTAAGTGAAATTCTGAGGAACCTTCAACCCTCTCTAATAGCAACTCTGTGATCAGATGTATTGTAAATTCTTCTGTATTTGATACAATTTTCTAATGACCAGAAAATTGCAGGGAACCCCTTAGGGATTCTCGGGGAATCTAAAGGTTCCTAGAAACTTCGTTGAAAAACACTGGTCTAACATAATGTCCACCTTTCAGTTTCAATCAATCCTTCAGTCAGTGTATCTCAGCAGCTACAGTGTATCCTTATATTACTAAGGCTAAGGTCCCGCTGCTTCAGTCAGCGCGCCCGCACTGCATGCAGGCGGCGCGTGGAGAGGCAATTGACCGCTACCTGCGGTCCGTAGGGAGCGGAAGCGGAGGGGGGGGGGCGTGGTTTGAGTGGAGGGCTGCAGCGGGGGTCTCTCGGGTTGCAAGAGGGTGCAGCGAGCGCCCACACATGCCCTCTGCTGCTCGCTCTCCGTGACTAAACTCTGGATGCGACAGTATAAAGCATCGAATAAACATTGGTGGAACACAGCCTAGGAAGGTTACCATAATACAAGGAAACAATGTATCTCACAGTCTCCACAATAGGCAGTTCTCACAATGAAATCCAACATAATGTAGCATGATTCAATGGTTGAAAGGAGATTCTTAGTACCAGCACACACTTGTCGAGATATCCCTGTTAATGGGTAAAAAGTCCCCAAAACGCATAAGCTCTATATAGACCGCCTCCCCGGTCTCCGGGTAGTGCACGGTGATAGTCCACAGGAAGAGGTGCAATGATCAATCGACCCGTGTAGCATACAGGGGAAATAATTACGGATACCGGTATCGTTAGATGAAGGTCCCCCCCCCCCCAGGTCCGTCCCCCACACACAACACACACAACACACACAACACACACAACACACACAACACACACATACATACATACACACACTTCCCCTCCCTACCTTTTGGAGATGGGGGAAGCTCTGACAGTTCCAGCCCCCGGCACTGATAGGCTCACCAGCGCACCACGTGACGCGTCAACGCTCGGGATCGCAATCCTCTTGCATCCCCTGGCGGCTGATGCGTCACAGCACGTAGTGAGCCTAATCGGAAGGAGGCAGCGGGGCACGGCTGCCCGCAGCGGGTGCTCAGCCTAAGGTAACATGATCTATTGTTTCAGTTTACAGCTTAAACTGCTGAGCACATTGGCAACAAAGTATTCCAGACAGGAAAGTGTTGCAAAGATCTTGCACCATGCTGGCAAAGACAGAGCTCATTACACTCTGCTCATATTACTTCACCTCTCTGCAGCATTTGATCTTCTCCTTCACATTCTCCATACTCTTGGCATTTGTAACAAAGCTCTATCCTGGATTTCCTCTTACCTCTCCCATCGTACTTTCAGTGTCTCTTTTGCTAACACCTCCTCCTCTATCAATCTCTCTGTGGGGGGGCCGCAGGGCTCTGTCCTGGGACCTCTTCTCTTTTCTCTTTACACACTCTCTCTAGGTGACCTAATCACATCTCTTGGGTTCAAACATCACCTATAGGCTGACGACACACAAATTTACCTTTTTACCCCTGACGTTACACCTGCTGTGCAGATGAAAGTTTCTGAATGTCTCTCTGCGATATCATCCTGGATGGCCCTCTGCCGACTTAAACTAAACACGGCAAAAACAGAGCTCCTCATACTTCCTCAAAAACCTGGCCCTACTACCTCCTTCCACATTACTGTTGGAACTACAATCATTCACCCAGTAACCCAAGCACGCTGCCTAGGGGTCACACTCGACTCCTCTCACATTCTCTTCTCACATTCAAAAGGTAGCAAAAAACGGTAATTTTTTCCTCTGCAATATCACAAAGATACGCCCTTTCCTCTGTTACTCGACTGCAAAAACTCTGACTCAGGCCCTCATTCTCTCCCGTCTTGATTACTGTAACCTCCTGCTGTCCGGCCTTCCTGCCTCTCGCCCGTCTCCCCTACAATCTATCCTAAACGCTGCTGCCAGAATCACTCTACTCCAGGCCTGCACAACACGCGGCCCGCGGGCCCTCACTGTGCGGCTGGCGGCGGCGGCTCTCCTCTTCCTCCGTCCCCCGAGTCCGCTCTCCTCCTCCTCCCTCCTCCGAGACCGCTCTTCTCCTCCCTCCCCCTCCTCCGCGCTCCCTCCCCCTCCTCCGCTCTCCCCCTCCCTCCCCCGAGTCCGCTCTCCCCCTCCTCCCTCCTCCGAGTCCGCTCTCCCCCTCCTCCCTCCCCCGAGTCCGCTCTCCCCCTCCTCCCTCCCCCGAGTCCGCTCTCCCCCTCCTCCCTCCCCCGAGTCCGCTCTCCCCCTTCTCCCTCCCCCGAGTCCGCTCTCCCCCTCCTCCCTCCTCCCTCCCCCGAGTCCGCTCTCCCCCTCCTCCCTCCCCCGAGTCCGCTCTCCCCCTCCTCCCTCCCCCGAGTCCGCTCTCCTCCTCCTCCCTCCCCCGAGTCCGCTCTCCCTCTCCGCCACCCCAGCACGCTCTTGCAGTGCGGCACTTCCGGTGCCCGCTGCTTGCGATCGCGCGCAGTCCCGCCTCTGCCACCATGATCTGAGGTGTCAGGGGGGTGAGGGGAGGTGTAGGGGAGGTGCAGGGACTGAAGTGAGGTGAGGAGGTGCAGGGGGGTGATGTGAGGTGCAGGGTGGTGATGTGAGGTGCAGGGGGTGATGTGAGGTGCAGGGGGATATGTGAGGTGCAGGGGGATATGTGCAGGGGGGTGATGTGCAGGGGGGTGATGTGAAGGGGGGGTGATGTGCAGTGGGGTGATGTGAAGGGGGGGTGATGTGAAGGGGGGTGATGTGAAGGGGGGGATGATGTGAAGGGGGGTGATGTGAAGGGGGGGGGGTGATGTGAAGGGGGGGTGATGTGAAGGGTGGGGGGGGTGATGTGAAGGAAGGGTGATGTGCAGGGGGGGGGGGGTGATGTGCAGGGGAGGTGATGTGCAGGGGGGTGATGTGAAAGGGGGGGATGATGTGCAGGGGAAGTGATGTGCAGGGGAGGTGATGTACAGGAGGGGTGATGTGCATGGGGGTGAGGTGAGGTGCAGGGGGGTGAGGTGCAGGGGGGTGATTGGAGGTGCAGGGGGGGGGGTGATGTGCAGGGGAGGTGATGTGCAGGGGGATGATGTGCAGGGGAAGTGATGTGCAGGGGAGGTGATGTGCAGGAGGGGTGATGTGCATGGGGGTGAGGTGAGGTGCAGAGGGGTGAGGTGCAGGGGGGTGATTGGAGGTGCAGGGGGGGGTGATTGGAGGTGCAGGGGGGGTGATTGGCGGTGTAGGGGAGTGATTGGAGGTGTAGGGGGGTGATTGGAGGTGTAGGGGGGTCATTGGAGGTGCAAGGGGGGTGATTGGAGGTGCAGGGGGGGTGATTTGAGGTGCGGGGGGTGATTGGAGGTGCAAGGGGGGAGAATGATGTGAGGTGCAGGGGGGGAGAATGATGTGAGGTGCAGGGGGGAGAGTGATGTGAGGTGCAGGGGGGGAGAGTGATGTGAGGTGCAGGGGGGGATAGTGATGTGAGGTGCAGAGGGGGGGGGGAGTGATGTGAGGTGCAGGGGGGAGAATGATGTGAGGTGCAGGGGGGGTGGGATGTGTGTGGTGGGCAGGGGGGTATTGTGTGTTTGATGTGGAGGGGGAGTATTATGTGTGTGGGTGAGGGGGAGAGATGGGGGTATGAGAGATAGATGGGGGGTATCGCAAAGGTTGATAGTGAGGTGTCCTGGGGGAGATATGAGGATGATGATGAGGGGTGCTGAGGGAGATATATGAGGATGATGATGATGAGAGCTGCTGGAGGAGAGATGATGATGATGATGATTTTACCCGTGCGGCCCAATTTTTTTTTCCTTGGAGCAGTTCGGCCCATCTTGCTTTACGAGTTGTGCAGGCCTGCTCTACTCTTTCTGAAATCTGGCTCAGTGTCTCCCCTGCTGAAATCCCTCTCCTGGCTTCCTATCAAATCCCGTATCACACGCTCAATTCTCCTCCTCACTTTTAAAGCTTTACACTCTTCTGCTCCTCCCTACATCTCAGCCCTAATTTCTCACTATACACCATCCCGACTCTTGTGTTCTTTTCTCTACCCCTTTTGTATCTAAAGCCCTCTCCCGCCTTAAACCCTTCTCATGGACTGCCCCACACCTCTGGAATGCTCTTCCCCTCAATATCCGACTAGCACCCTCTCTATCCACCTTTAAGACCCACCTTAAATCACACCTGCTTAAGGAAGCATATGAGCAACTCCATGGCTGATAATTAACACCTCATACATTAACCTTGCCCCCCTGCAGACGCACTTACCAGAACGCCCTCCTACTGTCTCTGTACATTCTTCCTACCAACCAATTAGATTGTAAGCTCTTCGGAGCAGGGGCTCCTTTTCCTAAATGTTACTTTTTTGTCTGAAGCAGTTCTCCCCTTTACGTGCTATGTATATTATTTATATGATTGTCACGTATATTACTGCTGTGAAGCGCTATGTACATTAATGGTGCTATATAAATAAATACATACATACATACATACACTGCTTGCGAGGTGTTCTAAACCCTGTTATAGAAATCAAAGGATGCTTTAAAACTAATTTAAAATGGCATTAAGAGTTGAATAAAAACATACACAAAGTCACTATTATCTAATACTACAGAACTGATTTACTTTAAAAAAAAAAAAAACCCCATAAGATTTCATGTTTCACTGCGGTCGCTGGAAAAATCAAATTGAAATGACTTCCAGCGATCGCGACCAAGCCGTCACACTTACTATGAGCGCACATGCCGGCGGCAATGCATTTGTTTTGACGTTGGGTCGCTGTCGCCGGCACTATAAGCGCAGCCTAACACTAGCCTCTAAGAGCAAAATCCTCACACAATCCTGTGCTTTCTAGGTTTAGTACCACAAACGTCAATCTAAAGATGTATTAAAAAAATATACATTTATATTCCTTTTTTCATCTTGAATACATACTAAAATGTGATTATGTCCTGTAGGTTTCTTGCTGTAGAAATATTATGGTAAATGTAATATAAAATATATTATAATATCATTTTAGAATGTAGCTCATGGGTTAACAAACCTTTCCAATGTCAGTGTTATTAATTGGCTGGAGGACCGCCATGCACACACTTAGCTCTGTTCTTCAATATATTTCTATATATGTGTAACATATATTTCCCAAATACTAGACCTGTATTAAAAATCAGACATTAGAAAATGGACAGTGTGCCACAGAGAGCTACCGGAGGTGAATTTCCAAAGGCTTTGGGGATATCCACTGCAGTCTTTAGGCTTTTCAAAGTGGGCTACTGTTTAAGGGCCACTGCTTGAGATCATACTCCAGGAGACACAGTTTTAAGAGACATTAATCAAACACTAATGCAACTGCTAAAATATCCCAAATGCCTGATGGTCTATCACAGACAGGTGTGCAAATGTACAGTTATTTGATATATGCACGTATTTTACTCAGTGTGTTCCGGCAACGTTGGATAGTTTGATGATACTATTTTCCAGTGGCCATTTTTCTTTATCCCAGAGAATTCTTGGAGGTAATGAGTTGGAGGGTCCCAAATTCTGATGACCTGAAAAAAATATTACTAAAAAAGGGGAGAAAAAAGGTGATAGCTGCTTTAATTCCATCCAGATACCCAGAGTTTGGTTTTTCGATTCTAATGGGTTTATACTACAGGTAGATATTAAAATGATTGAATATCTTTAGAGCTAAGATGCACTTCTGTTGAGAATCCTGTTTTTGATCTAATGGATATTCTGTTCAGTGACAGACAAACCCAGAACTCTTCACAACTGGTATCAGTGCCAGAAAATTGTCCATCTACAAATTCATCATTACTAAATGCAAGACGTGCACTCCTGTGAAGAGCATGCACAATGTGTAAAATTATAGGGATTAATGCAGGGCTAAGGGGGTTAGTGAAACAAAAATACTCTACAATCAATCGAAAATCACAATTATTATAATGTAGTGCTTCAGAACTGGCCGTACAATAATTATGACATATTTTGCATATTTGAAAATGAAAAACAGACTGAGCCAGAGTGGTTTAAGGATGTTAATCCCTCAGCCGATGGGCAGCCTGTAATTCAGTGGAATTGGCAATTTAGAAATCTTAAAATAAAGATATTTTTAAACGTCACTATTTCTTATAAAAATAGTTACATAGTTACATTGTAGATGAGGTTGAAAAAAGATTTATGTCCATCGAGTACAATTTATATTAAATTTAGACGACAGATACTTATCATATATTTTTATTTACAGTAGATTTATCCAGAGGAAGACAAACAAAAATCCCCAGTGACACATTATCCAATCATGTGGATAAGGGGAAAAAAATAATTTCTTCCTGACTCCAATAAGATTTCTCCCTGCATCAACATCCTTCCCATGTTTACTTATTTATTAGATCCCTG
The DNA here is from genome assembly GCF_040206685.1 of Ascaphus truei. NCBI lineage: Eukaryota > Metazoa > Chordata > Amphibia > Anura > Ascaphidae > Ascaphus > Ascaphus truei. The sequence goes on from NC_134492.1 coordinate 25,305,848, forward strand.
TATACCTTTCCTTTCTAAAAAGAGGCCTAACCTTTTGTCTACCATCACAGTCTCCATGGGTAATGAATTCCACATTATAACTGCCCATACTGTAAAGAACCCTTTCCTTTGTTGCTGGTGAAATTTCCTTTCCTCCAATCTTAAGGGATGTCCCCGAGTCCTTTGTACTGTCCTTGGAATGAATAGTTGTTTTGAAAGTTCCTTGTATTGACCCTGAGTAAATGTATATATAGTTATTATATCCCCTCGTAGATGTCTCTTTCCTATTGTAAATAAATCTAATTTAGCTAGCCTTTGCTCAAAAGTCAGATTTTTCCATCCCCTTTATTAATTTGGTGGCTCTTCTCTGCACTCTCTCTAGTTCCATAATATCTTTTTTATGGAGTGGCGCCCAAAACTGTACTCCATATTCAAGGCGTGGTCTTAACAATGATTTTTACCGGTCCAAGATTATGCTTTCTTCCCTTCCATCCAGACCTCGTTTAATGCAAGATAATATTGTATTTATTTATTTATAAAATATTTTACCAGGAAGTAATACATTGAGAGTTACCTCTCGTTTTCAAGTATGTCCTGGGCACAGAGTAAAACAAAATAATACATGGTTACAAATGCATTTACAAATACTGCCTGACGTTGGTCTCTATTCCTAAGCCTGCTGTCTACAAGTGCTTCTAAATCATTCTTAAATTTGTCCCATTTAATTTGTAAGTAGCTTGATTATTCTTGCTTCCCAAATGCATAACCTTACATTTATCTGTATTAAACCTCATCTGCCATTTACCTGCCCAAGCTTCCAGACTTTCGAAGTCCTTCTGGAGAGAGATAACACCCTGCTCTAATTTTACTACCTTACATAATTTACTGTCTTATGCAAAAATGGAGACTTTGCTCTCTATGCCAACCTGAAGGTCATTAATAAATTAGTTAAAAAGCAGTGGACCCAGTATCGAAATTTGAGGTACTCCACTTACAACTTTAGCACAACACAAAAAGGTTCAATTTATGACAACTCTCTGCTGTCTATCCTTCAACCAGTTTTTAATCCAGGTGCAAATATTTTTACCCAGACCAATTTCCTTCATTTTGTACACTAACTACTTGTGTGGAACCATAGCAAATGCTTTTGGAAAAAATCTAATTAGACCACATCAACTGCATTGCCCTGGTATAAATTCCTACTTACTGTATCTCTTGAAAGAAGCTAATTAGGTTAGTTTGGCATGACCTATCCTTCATAAATCCACGCTGACTATAGCTAATCATTTTGTTATCCAATAGGTATTCCTGAATATTATCCCTTAATAAACCTTCAAATAGTTCCCCGTGATTGATGTCAGTCTTACAGGTCTGTAATTGCCTGGTTGTGATCAACTGTAGCTCCTTTTTCATATATTGGCACCATGTCTGCTTTACACCAATCTTGTGGTACTGAGCCTGTAGAAATTGAGTCATTGAATCAGAGAGCAAAGAGAGAGAGAGAGAGAACAGAGAAAAAAAGAGAGAGAAGATAGAGAGAGAGAAGAGAGAGAGAGCTGAGAGCAAAAGAGAGAGAGCTGAGAGAGAGAGCTGAGAGAGAGAGAGAGAGAGAGAGAGAGAGAGAGAGAGAGAGAGAGAGAGAGAGAGAGGGCAAAAAGAGAGAGACAGAGCAAAGAAAGAGAGAGAGACAGAGCAAAGGGAGAGAGACAGAGCAAAGGGAGAGAGAGCAAAGGGAGAGAGAGCAAAGGGAGAGAGAGAGCAGAGAGAGAGAGAGAGAAATAACTCATTCTGATCAGTGACAAGAGTACACTATTTACTGTCAACCTTGGATTCTTTCCACACTTTGGCAATATTTATTGGTTGAATGATTATTTTGTTAATTACTATTGAATAAAACATCTAAACAAAATGAAGGTAATTAGGGCAAAATATTCAGGATCAATGCCACTAGCGAGTAATATGTTCAGGAATTAGTATAGCTCTGTAGTGTTATATACAGCCAGGGATGTGGGGCCATATTTACTAACTGGTGCTATGCCACAATACACCTTACAGTCCATTGACGTGATTGGGACGTATAGTGTTTCACCTTTTAAGGGTCATTATCTTTCCTACTTTCCTGATAAAAGCGCAGGTGGGGAATGATATGATGGTATATTGCTGCCAGTGGGATCTGCAATGCATTGTTGTGTAATGTGTTTCTGGCCCTTCTGGCAGCCAAAAGGTTACACAGCTTACTCCATGTACAGCTGGTCCACACTATCCGTCGGCCCGTTATCCGCCGCCCGTATTATCCGACATCTGAACTGATTATCCGATGCTCACCGCCGTGGATTAACATTGGGACCGCAATCCGACAGTCCACAATCTGAGGGCGGTTTGCGGATAACCGAGGACCGCCTGTATTGGTGTGTCTATATTTTTGGGGGAAACACAGGCTTTTGGCCCATGTAGATGCGCTGGAAAAGTTACTTGTTACGTGGAATAACTGTAATCAGGCGTTTACATTGCAGTGGATACACATGCCACGTCTACATACTGTATCATGTTTTGGGAATTAACATACCCAAACATACCCATACAGAGCATGAAGCTCTGTTCACATACCTGTTCCCTGCACTGAAGGGGTTCATATTTAATACATTGATGCCTGAAGCACAAGGGTAAAAAGCAACCTGCCTAAAAAACTGCAAGAGCTGAGACTGGGACTCAAACTGAAGTCTCCAAAATCAGACAATGCCATTACCCAAACCCCCTCCCCCTCCAGAGCAAGGCCACTGATGGGGGGAGAGCCGGGGCAAGTGTCTCGGGCTCAGTGGCTGCAGGGGACTCGGCAGGCAGGTGCTGGAAGTTGGGTTCTGGTTGCTGCTCCCGTGCCCCAGCTCTCCCCAGCTGCTTCCTCATCCCACACTGGGCCTCTCTCTCTCTCTTTCCAACTGGTGTGTGCCGAAAGCTGAGCTTGATTTCCGGGTGCACCAAGCTTCCGGTGTGCACTTGTTGGAGAGAGAGGCTCAGAGTGGGATGAGGCATCAGCTGAAGAAAGCCGGGGCCCGACGGCAACAACCAGAGACCCAGCAGCTGGGGCCGCCAACCGGCTCTCCTGAGCTGCTGCCTCCTCTTCCCATGCCGGGCCTCTTTCTCTCCAACCTGTGTGCACCCGGAAAATGGGGTGTCAGCAACATGGGCAGGGGGTGGGGGGTGGACAAAGCTCTAGTCGAGGGGCCCAGGAAATCTGTCTGCTGCGCCTGAGCCTTCTCCCCCCCGATCCTCCTCCCTTCATGTAAAATCCCATTGTATGAATTATTTACATTTGCAATTGGCTTCAATCCCAGATTTGTTCTTTTGTAACTTATTGCTGAGTATCTTTTAACAATTTATACAATCAAGAGTTTAATATTGTGTTATGTGTCTAAACAATGTGTCATATACTATTTTACACCTATGCAATACAATACCATGTATACATATGTATTTAAACAAACCATATTAGATTGCATCGCAGGTGGATTATTATGGAGTTTATCTGCAAAAGTTAAATTGAACAGCGTGCACTCTGCTTTTATGTTTCTTCACAGTAAGGGCCAGCTCAGACAGAACGCGATGCGGCGTGCGCGTGCACGTCCGTCGCAATTTCGGGTTGTTCTGTGGGAGTTTAAAAACGGAAAACTCCACCGGCGGCAAAGTGCAGCGTAGTCGCTGCGGCATTTTACCACCACAACCCGAATTGAAATGTACTACTGTCACGTGATGTGATCTGGTTCAGCCAATAGAGGCGAACCAGCTCCGTGACGTGTCCGTTACAAGCCCCCGCCACGCCCCCAAAAGCCGTGACCCAATGCTTGCAGTTTGAGCAGAGATGGCTGGGCTGCAGGAGCGCGCGGCGGAGGTGCGAACGCAAGCACGGTCCCGCAGCAGCCTGTCTGAGCGAGCTGTAAGAAGAGTGCAGGCAGTCCTCGGTTATCCCACGGAATCCGTTCTGGAAGTAGCGTTGGGTAGTGAAACCGTTGTAAAGTGAGTCCCATGTTAATCAGTGGCGGTGAGCGTCGGATAACACATTCCGGCGTCGAAAAAGGCCCCATAGGATTGCATTGTGACGCATCGGATATGCCGTTCATCGTAAAGTGAAACAACGGATAGCGAGGACCGTCTGAATAAGAGTATGAAGAAAACATTAATGCATATTTCCACCTTAAAGTTACATATAAAAACTTACCAGGCTTGAATAGCATTTTCCAGACCCAAAGTTTTCACTTTGCCCAAGACATGAAGGATGATTGTGTGACTTCTCCAGCCTATATGAAAATAATGGAGCATGTTGTTGCTTTTATGGGGCAAAAGAACTTGAAGAGTGTGACCAACACCCATATGCAATCACAGAAAAAGAAAGTTAAACCCCCTTGGGTAAATATTAACGAGGACTTTAAAAGTAAAAAACCAAACTTTACTTATGAATCATGTAGCGTATTTGGAGAGCACATTGTTTCAAATCCATCACTGGACCGTACATCTGTTATCTCCCAGTTATTTCATGTTCAATCCTTTGTGTTTGTGTCAGTTGTGGGTTGGCGTTTCATACGTCTGACACAAGCTGAGGAAAATGTCTGAGGCGGATCTGGCAATTCACTGTATGTAACAACAAAAGATAAAGAACTCCATGCTGGTTACATGTTATGGACTCCCAGCTTCAAAACCGGGCAAAGTGGAGCAAAGAGCGGCACCGTGCTCCATATTTAACAAAGCCAAGATCCCACAGTATCCCAAGAAACCATTGTCTTTGATAAATTTGATGCAGTTTTTTGCTCAACTTTTGCTGTCAAGAGCCTAAGCTGCCATTAAAAATTTTTTTTGTTTCTCTTTAATATGTGCATTAATACAATCCACACAATGATAAGTAATTAGCTAAGTTGCCGATTGATCTGTTCTCCTGTGATCGAGCGGCAAAGATTCGGCTCGGGGGTTCACTAAGTTACTGTCAGTGCAGCAGAAGAGGACCAAAGATGCAAAGTTCTGTGGGGAAGATCATGTGACCCGGCAGTCACTAGATACAATTGGTGCACTGCTAGAGAGATGGCATGGCTCAAAAAGGGGCGTGCAGAGCCTGTTTCAGAGGAAAGGGATGTGACTTTGTAAATGGTTGCTAAAGAATCAAAAATGTTTGTTACATTTTAATACATTAAAAATGTAATTCAAAGGTGTTTTTAAAAAAATGCTACAAGTATTTTCTCATAGTACAGAACTGATTTATTTAAAAAAAAAACAAACACATGTAGGATATTGCTTGGTCTGCAGCTTTAAGGCAAAGCAGGGTTTAGAAAATATGGACCTTAATGTTATACAAGTTGATATTTGTTGGAAAAGCATTAAACCCTAACACTAATTTTGTTTAAGAATCACCAGGCATGACCATAAATAAGAGGAAACCTTCAGAAATCATCAAGATTTAATTGACAAAGGCTGTTGATTTTATCCACAAACTGCAACTTGTTTTTGAATAATCCTAAATACAATTGTCAAGTGAATGGAGAGGGGGGCAGAGACCTCCTCTAATAGCCATGCCGTACTAATGCACCATGATGCAGTGGAGGTGATTCACTAAGGTCCAGTCATCGGGATCGGGCATTACAGCTTGGAATCTCCCATTGACTTGTGGCGGTCTCCATTTAGTTGTGCCTGATTATCACCATTGCACTTTAATGAATAGCTTCCTACGACTCTTAGTTGTGCCGCCTAGACTATTGAAATAAATGCCTTGTTTGCATTATGTTACTGCAAAGGTAACACCTAAAAAACACAGCTTTGTGATATCCAAGAATAGCAAACACTGTACATGAGTCCAACAAAGCACACGTGTCCTGAGAAAGAGGGGATACAGGACTGTCAGATAACATGAGGATCATTAGGACAACAGATGGGATAAGAATTACATTACATGTTGCCAGTACTATTTATTGGGGTATCGTGTTTGCAGTACTTAAGCATGACATCCCATTAAAGAGTCATAACATTCTTGGACTTTGCAGGACAACACGGCTAATGAACAAGAATAACACATGGTGGGCGTATATTTCTTCTCTCTGCTGCATAATAATGGTAAGGGACCTCTGTGTACCAAAACAGCATGCTAAGAGACAATGGGAAGGGCAGGGTTACAGACTTGTCTGAGATGTGAATGTGCTCGCATGTGATATTTTTATTTGCTGTATGCTATATCAGTGGTTTCCAACCATTTTTTTTGGTTAAGGAACCCTATGTGACATTCTGAGGAACCCCAACACTCTCTAACAGTGTGTCTGAGATCAGATGCATTGTAAGGAACCCCAACCCTCCCTAAGCTCATCTGAGATCAGATGCATTGTAAATTCTTCTGTATTTGGTACAATTTTAAAATGACCTTAAAATTACAGGGAACCCTTTAGGGATGTGCTATATGGTGAAGGGTTTTTGTCACTTTTTTTACCCACCATAATTTATATAATGTGTGGCTGGAACCTATCCCAGTTTCACATTGCAAAGCCAGTATAACCAGCCTCACACTGAGATATATATATATATATATATATATATATATATATAAATATATATATATATATATATATATATATATATATATATATATATATATATATATATAACCAGCCTCACACTGATGAGACCCAAAAGGTTGGAACAGCTGCCTGTGAGTAGGGTTATTGGGTATGCACTTCTTTAACCCAGACTGTGCTGAAAAGCTGTGTAATACGGCAGGTATACGCTTATAGGAGTTTATGTTATGTAGCCAGGTCATCTTTTTCCCCCTGCGACCCCCCCGGGCGCCTCCGTGGTCACGGACGCTGTCGGGTACTGCCAGCGGCAAGCGGCAGACCCGACGGCCATTCAGGAGGGTGGGGGCCGAGGAGGGAGCTCGCCGGAGTGCAGGAGATCTCCGGCGGCTCTTGCACAGGGCGCCGCCATGTTGCGCCGGTTCGCGCATGCGCAGAGAGTCCCCGGCGGCCCGAGATAGTCGCGCATGCGCAGAAGATCGCGCGAGTGTAGGAGCCAGCCAGGAGAGTAGCGCGAGAGGTAGGGAGAGATTGCGGCGGCCATTAGGGGTTAGTGTAAGCACAGGGAAGGCGCGCACGCGGCCCCAATGTTACAGTAAGGGCCTTGGGACTACAATTCCCAGGAGGCATAGGGAGACAGGCACCAGGTGCCTCATAGGAGCCAATAGGGCTGCAGGACTGCCAGGAGAGCAAGTGGATACATTTGGCGGGCTTGCAGCTACGTTGTCAGTCAGAGGAAGGAGCAGTCAAGGGAAGGAGGTAGGGTACAGGAGCGAGGGACTCCCTGTACTAGGCCAGCACCCCCTTGGCCCAAGCTGGCCCTGAGTCCCCCAGTAGTGTGAGTGTTGCCAGGGATAGCCCTCAGGATAGGGAACCTGTCACTTACTTCAGTTGGCACTGGGGAACAGCAGGGAAGATAAGGACAACTGGGGGGGTTTCATAGCGGTAACCAATCCGGGGAGCCATAGCCCAGGGTCCTGTTGTGAATTAGTGGCACGAGACAGCTGGGGGGTTCATAGCGGTAACCAGTCCGGGGAGCCATAGCCCAGGGTCCGTGTTGCGAGTGGCGAGGCCACTGGGGGGGTTTCATAGCGGTAATCAATCCGGGGAGCCATAGCCCAGGGCGGCGTTGCGCGTAGTACGAGGCAACTGGGGGGGGTTCATAGCGGTAACCAGTCTGGGGATCCATGGCCCAGGGCCCGTATTATGAGTAGGGTGGGTACAAGACCTACCTATATAGGATAGGCAACCCCGAAGGCCCTAGGAGAGTGACCCTTAAGCCACTTAAGGATGCTGTGCTATAGGGACGGCCTGTAGTGCAGGGTGTGTCACGTTGCTGTATCGTTAGAAAGGGACTCAGCGGATGCTGCGGTTCCAGTGACGGAGTTCGGACCCACGTTGAGGGTCACAGAGAATATCGCCAGGATAGGATCAGACGGATTCATCACGCGTCTGACCCTTTGTGAAGCGTTGCTGACCCGAGCACCGGAGTGCTCGGCAGGTATCTACAGTTCTAAGTGCACCACCGGGCCCTTAGCTTAATAGTGACTGCGCAGTCACCCATTGATTCTCTGCAAGAGTGCGGGACATTGGGTGGGGTTCTTTGGACACTGGGTGGGATCACCTAGTGTTGGGGAATCGTCCTGCGAGACGTCATGGTTAGTGTCTCCTCCTGAGAGGGACACAGGTTATATTATGAATGTGATGTGTCGTATTACATGTTAGTAAAGTCCTTAGTTATTATACCCCATTGTGTATGTGATCATTGTGTTTGTCCTGCGAGGATTCACTTCCCCCTCTGGTGGGAGCCATCGCAGGTGGAGGCGCTGCACCTATTGAGTAAGTGGTTACCCCTAGTATAATTGCCCCAGGTTCCCTGTGGCGGAAGCTCAGCCCTCCTGCGAGCCAACAGGTAATGCACCACACCGGTAACACTACATGTTCTACTCACCCACACTATATATGAGATTGGGTGGGGTGGAAAACCCGTTACAGTTAAAATGGAATTGAAGCTGCTGACCTGTCTGAGACATGTGAATATACTCACAAGTGATATTTTTATTTACCAAACAGTGGAATTTGCCCTGCTTTACTAATGTATATGTCATGCTTTACTAATGTATATGTCCTGCTTTACTAATTTAGCATGGATGTGTTCTTATACACTGTTAATTGTGTTTTTAGCGCGTCACAATAAGAAAGAGCAGCTGGAGACATGAATTATTCATGCAACCATATACTTTAAGTTTTCCCCCCTTTAATTCATTGAGGGCACTGGTTCTTGTGCTTTAATGACTATTTACAGGAGCCTTAAATTGGAAAAAAATAATGCAAAATTGGTGAAAAAAACAGCACCACATATTTCTTCAAATTCTGTTACTATTTTTGGCACCCATTTCCCCCATCTTTCCAGATAAACCGCATTTAACAGTTTCCCACTTGCCAAACTCACAAAAAAACAGCACCAGATTGATGAACTAATATCTACTTTTTTCTTGGGATGAATAAAACAATAGGTTGGAGCAGCAAGTTTCATTCATAAAGAATGTATCAGCAGACTATGAAACCATATCCCAGCTCTGATGAGCAAAGTTCTTCCCTGAAACAACGTCCCAGAGAATAACTAGAACACACGGGGAGGAAGACATGGGAATGGAATGCTTGAAATAACTATTATCCTGGAGATTTTCCTGCCTCCTCTGCATTCCTCTGTGTTACAGCTTGTAATAAATGGCCGGTTTGGTACATGACATGTGACCTCCTCTAAAGATGGTCTGGACTCCTGTGTTAAAAGTGCAATCCCCACCTAGACAAGGTAGAAGAACAATAGAGAGAAAGCGCTCAGCCATACTTTATCTTTAGTCCACTTTCGTAGATTAGAAATACATTTAATAGCTGGGCAAATGAAGGTGTCAATGGGGAGTAAGCACAGTTGTGAGTGCTGATGATGGGCGATGAAAAAGTGCCTGGTGCTGGTACAGTAGATACATGATGTTGGTTGGGATACCTTTGAGGAGATTAACATATGGGTTCTTCCAAAGCTCACGGGTTACTGCTTGAAGCAATAACAGGTGTCTGGCTCATTTTTATTCTGAGCCATCTCTTTACAGAACGGTGACTAGGAACTCCTTATACATTTGGACTCAGTATGTCTCCCTGCTACAGAACATCATCCCTAATTACAGATGTGCAAATTTCTTCAAATGTGCTACGCAAATTCCTCCCCAAATATCTCCTAAATAACTTTTTTTTTTGCAAAGGTCACAATATTGTGAAATGTAACCATTTTTTCAAGAACGTTACAAATGTTGCCATCTATAAAGGTTCATGTGACCAGCAAATATACTGATAGGAGCTTATTCTTTATTCGCCGAAGTGGCCGATCAGGACGTTTTTGGCCGCAGGTCTCTAAATTCGTGTCTCACAAAACTTTTCGCAAAAAAACAAAAAGGCCCATTTCACCTAGTTCGCGAACTTCAGCAACAATTTCACGCATCTCCTATCCTGATGTTTTAATGCAAATGTTGTATTGCATTTATTTATTTTAATATAAAATGTAAGTTTAATAAAAAAAGAATATGGCAATGTCAAATAAAATGAAGAGTTTCCGCACAGACAGTTGATCACAGGTTATATTGACTTTGACTTTATTTCTATTTATTATTTACAGTGTTGGTTGGGGAATGCACTAGTCTGCAAACAAACAAAGGAGAAAGAACTGGGAAGCTTCATTCAATTATCTTTGCCGACCCCTCTGGTAGCAAACATCCCCCGTAACCCAATCCACATGCAATACTGTATATACTGCACATTTCATCTTTTTATCCTTGAAGTTGTTTTAAGCCGGTGGATTGGTTATAATGTTTCAGGGCCATTTAGAATTGGGTTTATAACCCTTTCACTGTCCCAGAAGCCAGCAATGCATTGTTGATTTGTATTGTCTGGCAGAAGAAAGGTTAGTCAAGTGCATCATTTTCTTGTTCATGAGTAAATTGGTTCACCCCCAAAGAAAATAGCATGCTGCACTGTATATTGATGCAGAGTGCCTCAACAGAATTCCAGTCCCCACATTTTCTCCTTGTCAATCTCCGGGCTGTGGTGTCTGCCTCTGTTCTCTCTTAATTGACAGTTATAACCAAAAGAAAAGTAGCCTTGAGACTCTTGGCCACAGGTCAGCATGATTGACAGGGCTAAGCTCTCCTTTTACCCATGACCACATCTCCCCCCTCCCCTCTTACTGGCCGGCTGGTGACACAGTGGTGAGGGAAGGGGGCTTTGGGTGGGAAATTCATCAGGCAGGGGCGGGAAATCATCCCACGCCCAGGCAGCAAAGTTTCAGGATATCCGGCTGGCAACACTCAGAGTCACAAGACGTGCCGGAGCAGTGCACGCACAGAAGCGCTAGGCCCTCAATGAGGCTATCGGAGTGGGAAGAGCAGCCGAGGCGTGCTGGCCCTTGGAAGAGCCCCTTCAGTTAGTGAGACACCTGAGCACTGCGAGCGAAAGCATACTGGACCCCTGACCTGCTAGGCTATCTGAGCTTGAAGTTCAGACGGATTGCGGGGCAATGAGCAGTCCAATGACAAGAACAGCTGGAGTTAAGAGAAGGGCCTTGGCTCCTGTGTCTCCTCCAGCTCTCTTGGTTCTAGCTACCCCCTCCCTAGATAGGACCGGCCTCCCCCACCTGTGGGCTATGTCCCTGGGAAGCCCTAGTGTAATGGAAGGGCTCTCATTATGTGGGCAGGCCAAGGGGGGTATTAGATTTGTCTGGGGGCCAGCAGGAGGGCTACCCACATATGATGGCACCCCCACAGCAGCTTTTAGGGCTCACAAGACATGGGTTGGTGGGTGTGCTCAAGTCACAAAAGGGACTGTGGATCTGGTAGCTATCCTGTGTTGGTAGCAATAGAGAGCCCTACTGGGGTGAAGAGGGGTTATCAGCTGCTCCTCTATCGACAGCATGGGGAGGGGCTCCTCCCCAGGAAGGGGGGGAGTGCATCGAAATATTGTCATTACTGCCAGGTTATAGAGAGGCGCTGGCGAAATCTAGTAAGAAGATTGAGGCCAAAATGGAGTATGTTGAGAAGCAATTATTCCCATGGACATTTTCTAATTGGCTCCAGGTCTTCTCTATCCTTGCTAGCGTGATTGGTGTGATATCCCCCCTCTTATGCTTGGCTCTGTTTAAGCACCAGGAAATGATTTGCTTTGGTTGCAGAAATCATAGCGGAATGGGCTGGTTGCTCTATGACGAGCAGTGGTGGTGCATAAGCAATTTTTCTGGGCCGCAAAAGATATGAATTTATGGATCAAGCTTGTGACAATGAAGAGGCTTGTTTCCTTTCTTGGGAAGGCCGTCAGCGGGGTGTCCTCTAGTTTTATGGCCAGTAGTAAAAATCGCCAATACTGGGGCTTTAATGAAAGTCAATGCTAATTAAGCGGTTGTCGATTCCATCATGTGTTCACCCGGATTGGGTGGCCATCCCACTGCCAAGTGCTATTGCAAGGGCAGTTGGGAAACCTTTACGGCAGGCTGCTTCAAAGGGCAGTTACTCCAGTCAGCGTAGAAAGGATGTCATTGTGGCTGGATCTTTACCCCAATAGGGAGGCGGCCCACCTGTTACAGGCCGGCTTTCAGGAGGGGTTTTGGATCCCGTTCGAGGAAAAGGCATGTAACTGGGAGGTAAGGAACTTGAATTATGGTAAGGAGCACAGGGGTGCTATAAGGGAGAAGATTCTCAGGGAGATAGGGAGGATGGCAGGGCCATTGTCTTCTCGCCCTATGCTGGAGATTAGAATGTTCCCGCTGAGAATCGTTCCCAAGAAAGAGGTGTGGTCTTTCCCTTTGATCCAAAACATATCTTATCATAAGGGATCATCAGTAATTGACAGTATTGTCTAAAATCTTAGCTCGGTGAGCTACTCTAGATTTCATCAAGCTGCGGCCTTCGTGGACAGGTATGGACATGTCTGCTTTCTGGTTTCTGCTGGTGCACTTTTGGTGCTTTCATGTGCTGGGTTGCAAGCTGGATGACTGTTATTTTGTGGCCTTGTGCCTGCCCATGGTGTGCGCCATGTCTTGTCTCTATTTTGAAACATTCAGCAACTTCCTTGAGTGGGTAGTTTGGAAAATAGTACAGGCAGTGGGTGTGATGCACGACCTCGATGACTTTTTGTTCGAGAACCTCGGAGGTTCAGAGCTGTGCTCTCCAAATCGCTTGACGAGTTTCTGGAGATGGTGCACAATTTTGTTGTCCAATTGGCTGTTTAGAAAACTGAGGGCCCTTTGATGGCCCTTTGATGGTCCTCAGTTTTTGGGGATCAAAATTGTTTAGCATATAATGTAATATAGGCTCACGGGTGATAAACGTAGGGTTCTTTTGAGTTCCTTGGCGGTATTCATATAATTTAAATAAACCACATTGCTGCATTTTTAGTCTCTGTTGGGACACTTGATTTTTCGCCGCCAGGATAATGCCAATGGGGAGGGGATTATTCAAAATATCTGGCAGATGGTACAACAGTGAAAATCTGTAAAGATCTGGTGGCATGGCTTGCATTTTACGGTGCTATAATGGGAAGACCCTTTGGAGAGATCGTCCGATGTCCAACAATGAGCTTCAGCTCTTTATGGATGTGGCTTGGTCACTAGGCTTCAGGGCCTACTTCGACGGGTTTTGGTGTGGCCAGCGTTGGCCAAAGTAATAATTTGATTCCCATTAGAAACTTGAAACTTCTCAATTTATTTCCTGTGGTTGTCGTGGTGGGGCTGTAAGGTGATTGTATCTTGCCTAAAGTTAAACATATCTTTTAGGACACTAATTGTATTGCCGATGCTTTATCGTGCATGAAGCTAATAGAATCCAGGAAGCTGACACCCAAGGTGGATCAAGTCAGTGTGCACTGTCCTGCTGAGTTGTGGGACCTGGCTGCGATTCAGTGATGGATCTTTATCGGGCTTCCGTAGTACCGGGTATGTCGGACACCTATGTGGCTGCTTGGTGCAAATACCGGGACCTGGCGGGGGAGAGGGGGCTGGTGGTCTCAGCGGTTTGGGCCCTCCTGATATGTTAGTGTTTATGGAGAGAGGGTTATACAAGTAGTTAATTCGAGAGGAAGCTCATGGGGTTTCTTTTTTTTATTTAAGATTAATGGGCATGGGGGATCCTACTCATTTTTTTTATAGTGCGGTGGCCAGTTTGAGGAGGGTTTCAGCAGTCCAGAATGCCAGAAAGCTGGTCACCCCATTTGTGCTCAAAGGTCTTGTCTAGGGGACTGGGAAGGTATGTGTGTCTGAGTTTGAGGCAAGACTATTTAAAGCAGCCTTCGTTTTGGCATTTTTGGGGTCTTTCTGATACAGTAATTGAGGTAGTTTGCGCAACCAAACGGGGAGGGGATGGTTTGGTAGTTGACAATGTGGTTTGGGGACCAGGGTTCCTCAAGCTTTGGCGCGTCATTCAAAAACTGACCAGCTGGGCTGGGGTGTTTGGGTCAGGTTGGGGGGGCTTGTCGGGTAGAAGGATAGAATGGAAATATAGCATGGGTGTCCCAAAGGCAAAACAATTGCTTTTATTTTTTTTTATACTCAAATGTTATTTGGTTTTCATATAACCAATAGGGTACAGAAAGAAAAAGGGTGAAAGGAGGGGGTACAGAATGTTAAAATATGGGGTACAAGAATATGTCATGTGGTTAAACCATACTTTTATACATTGCAAGCTTGACTATCTTCATGGAAAAACAGTCCGCTGACCAAGACCATCTGCTAACTCCACCCAGGCGTCCAACGGCGGATTTCCGCCGCCCTTAGACACTTGCCTGTGTCTGCCACTCTACTTCCCCTTCAGAATCCAGCGCCAAATGACGCCGCAGACGTCCCCAATGTGACTGCCCATGGCGTCGTGTTACCATGGCAACGGGATATCGCGATGTCACGGTTGCCATGGTAACAAGACGCCGTGTGACGTTGGCGGCGTCATTTGACACGATTTTGAAGGAGAAGCTTGTCAAACAAGTCTATTGAGCGATTAAGTACCCCGTGTCAGCGAATTTCACTGTTTTTACCCTATTTTAGTCTTTGCCATTAATTACACTGAGGGCAGGGCTTCTCTGTATTAATAGTTGGACTTTATACTAAAATGGTATGTATCACTGTCTTCCATTTTACCTTTAGCAAAAAACAGCAGAAAGTCTGAGATGGAATCAACTTCTGCAATACATATTATAACCTTGGCTAAAAAGGTTCTTATTTGATGCAGCTGTAAAGGAAACACCAAAGTTTTAAGTTGGTGTAGATGCAGTTACCATCAGGTACATACATATTTTTAATGTGTTTGTGTCATTTAGTCAGTACTTTGTCAACTTTTACTTGTTTCTCCTGCAGCCCTGAATGTTCACATATTACATCATAAGGGATATACTTTTGCAAAATGTGCAAAAGGCAAACAATTCACACAGAAAACATGCTACATGACGTCTGTTGATGTCAGCTCGAAAATGTCTAAAATCATCTTCTACACATAGAGAGAAGACATTTCAGCAATGGGTAATCCAGCCGGACAGGGTGTCCTGAACCCCTGACCTCTGCTCTGAAAATATTCAGGAACCCACACTATGCAGTTAAAGCCCTTGTTCAGTTTCACTGTAATATCATTTGCTTAACATCTCAGCTGTCCACCGTATTTCATCTCTGGCTTACTGGGTGTAGGAATGGGTAAATACTCCCACAGTGTCCTATATTGAATTCACACAACAGTGGAACATTATTAATGTCCCATCTGTTACTATTGCTTATTGACTTGTAACACTGCTCTGAAAGAGACAACTATTACTCAGTCATTTGCACAGAACAGTTTAGAACATGAGATGACTGGCAATGGATACAAAAAGATGGGTCTTACATGTAAATAAATATAGAAATAATTACAAAAACGAAACACACACAGCCCGGAAAATAAGGATTGAAATGTACAAATATTTAGGTGTAATTTACCTGAGAATAACATCTGCCGTTTAATCAATGCAAACTGTCACATTTTTGTATTGCATTGTTAATAGAAAGCAAGTCCAATATAAAGGCTTTGTATGGTGTATTAAAAATCCTTTAAAACCCTTTTATTACCAAATAACATCTTGATTTGCACTGGCACAGAGGGAGTTATGATATTATATTGAATCCATCTGTGCTACAACCTGTAAATTAAAGCATTTAAAATGTTGTAACAACTATTGTATATTGAGCAAAATTAAAGTTAAATAGAGCTTAACTTTAGTGTTGACGCTCACCAATATGCCCAAGGTACCCAAACTACATGATACAATAAACCGGTTTAACCCTATGAGTGCCACAGTAATGCGTTGTTGGCCTTGCACTGCCAGTCCTTGCTTAGTTATTGCCTGTTCCTCTGTTATGAGCCCCTCAGGTAGTGGAATTCTCAGTGTATCAAGGTACTTTGGGGGAGAAGCATAAGGATCAGCAGAGCTTGATCCTGTGTTAATTGCTGTTCAAGTCAATGGCAGTTAATGAAGGATCAAGCTCCTGTACCCTTATTAGATCTTAGTGAATCCCAGCATCGGTTTGCACAGATAAAGATAATTTAGGGAATAATGACTGTATTAGAAGTGATAACAGGTATTAGGGGAGGACTTGTTGATGCACGTATGGAAATGAGATGAATCCCATTTTTAGGTAGCAGTTCTGAGATGGTAGATTTGTATGTAAAACGGGACATCACAAGTCACATGTCAGCGGTGCTGGAGTCAGATACATCAGTCAAAGTCCGGGAATGTTGACATTTTCTGTCAGCTATGGAGACGAGAGTAGGGGGTGTTGAGAGAAAGTGTCTCTGAGCTAAGGAAGAGAGAACAGAGTTAGATAAACAAGGCAGGGAAGTAGGGCAGAAAGAGAGCTTTATGATTATGGGGAGTGGCCCAGTGGTTAAAGTGCTGCTCTTTGATCTGAGAAACCCAATGACAAACGTATCACTAGTAAAACACGATAGAAGAGAACATCTAATTATTGTAGAATCTCAAAACAAAAGATGGAAACTATACTAAACGGGGGCTCCGAGCCATGAAATGCATCAGGCGAGAACCATCGGTAGGATTTCTGTTGCAGTAAGTCAGACCTAATATTAATCAATTAATTACAATTTAATTTGCATGTGACTACCCAGAATCCTTGTCTGCAGCTCCAGCACTCTGTGCCATCTGACAATGGTGTGAATGAGATCTGGGGACCTGTGGAAGACATATTCATGGGTTCTCCATCGTTGCTGTACTTCTCTCTGTAGGGTTTGGATGTAGGTCTTTGGTGTGAGCCTTTGACCATCTATAGTGTTGTGTGTTTTTGTATAGATAGTTGTAATCATTTCTCCAACGGGAAATTGCAAATATCTGGTATATTGTTATCTAAATTCCTTAATAGATTATCGTTCTCATGTCCACCATCTTTATTTCCTGTCCAGGCCCCACTTCTATTCGCTGTGTACATGTGTACACAGAGGCTCTTCATCTTATGTTTGTCAGCAAAGCATGATATCGATTTGCAATACATCAATTGTATCCACAAGGTACAGATGAGAAAGTGAACGAAAGGTTATGCTCCAAAACTGGAGGGTGGGAGTCTCAGGGGAAATGTCAGGAAGTCTTCTTAATCTTCACTGGAAAAGTAAAGGATCCATGGAACAGCAGGGAAAGTGGATGTCAATACTGTCAAATATTTTAATGCTGCTTGGAAAAACCTCAAGTCTGAAATATTCAAGAAGACTTAGACGCAGAGATACTAAATGAGTAAGATGGCTCTTATTTACGGAATATATGCACAGTGCGTTTCTCTGTTACTATGTAACCTTTTCTCTGTTCATGTTTTGGCATTGTTTTTGGAGATATCGAGCATGACTCACATGTGACAATGACAATCCGAACTTCTCTACAACATGTCATCGCAGCTACCACTACAGTTTGACAACCCTTATATATTCTCCCACTCTTAGAACAGGGAACCGCAGAGTGTTAATACACTGATGGGGAAAAAAAAGAGATTTTCAAAGTGCCCATCAGCATCTCTGTAAGATAATGGAAAAATTAATTTGATGCATGCACCCAGAACATTGGGTTAAAAATATAATTATTGGAGCAAGACACACAAATATACCAGTTTAAGGAGTTTGGGAGTTGAATGTACAGCACCAGCATGTTACCTTTTAAAAGTTCAGACATTGGCCAGACCAGATGGGGAATGTTGAAGAGTAAGTGGGAATCCACATTCACATTTTTGGGTGTTCTGCTTTTTTTCCTTTGATCCTCACAGTGAGTCATCAGAACCACACTAGACTCAGCCTTTTTTTTTTTAATACAGATTTGGGTGAGGTGAATCCAGTTCTTCTTCATCCAGGTTTTTCCGACATATGCCAGACCACACAGACATCCCGAAATGAAGATCCTCAGACAGCGTTACACATGGTCTTGCCCTAAAGTGGTACCTTTTTTTCCCCACTGTGTGGGTGTTACGAGAATATTCCTATAATCAGTTTATTGCAGACACAGCATTGAAAGCATCTGTAATAACCATTCTTTGTCACTTGTAGAAAGTGCAGAACCATTTTTAGACTTCATTCAATAGTGTTTTCATTAAATCCACCAGTGGGGAGTTTCTTGCCTTAATTCACCTATAACCTATCAGGGAGAGATTATGTATAAATGTAATAAAGTTGTAATAAATCGTTATTGGGGCAGGAAAAAGAAGACTGACATAAACCCACTTTTAAAATTCCTTCTGTAAATGAAATAACAAAACGTTAAAACATTTAAAATATACTACTAGTTTTGAGGCTAATTATTAAATTTTGTTAGTTGCAAAACTGGTACAAAATTACAACAAAAACACCAGCATATTTCTAAAAAAAATAATACCCTTTGAAATCAGTAAGATTTTGTTCTTTAATAAATATGATCCTATGATTTGTAAGGGAGGTGGGGAGAGTGCCTAAAACTCGTGTTTTGGTTCTAAATGTGTTGTCATGTTGGTTTAGGATCTGTTTTTGCAGATATTGTGAGAAACCCGCCGAGTTTTCAGCTCGACTGATCCTCCTCTTCCGTTTCCGTGCTAAAGGTCGCCGCACTCACGTGGTCGCCATTTGCCTTGGCCCTTTTCGGCAACCAAAGGGTTAAAATATTTATAAGGGTAGAATATTTATAAGGGTATAAATACACACACACACACACACACACACACACACACACACACACACACACACACACACACACACACACACACACACACACACACACACACACCTAAGTTGTATTATTTATGGATGTTTAAATAGATGTAAACATAAAACACTAGCATTGTAAAAAACAAAATGAAATGTAATAAAATATAGATTAAACATTATACACATATTTTATTTTAGTAACTATTTTTTCCCTTTCCCATTATTTCATGAACACATACTTAACCTTAAATTGTGTTGTGATAAATGTGTAAGGGGGTTCGTTACTAGAATCTCCCAGATGAATCATTGTTTATTTATTTATACAATGTTTTACCAGGAAGTAATACATTGAGTTACATCAGTAGTCTAAATTTATCATAGGTTGAACTTGATGGACGCATATCTTTTTTCAACATCATGTACTATGTAACTATGTAACTGTAGCGCAGTTTCCTCCACCCTATGGGAGATTCTGTGTGTGTGGTGCTTATCCTGTGGCTCACAGGACGCCTGAACCTCTGCTGCTGGGAGCCTGGGGAGTACCTGGATTGTATGGTGACAGCGCCTCCACCCGTGAGGGATCCTATCAGTGTGGGATAACCCCGTCACAGGACACAATGTAAGAAATACACATGGTTTAACAAGTTTACTGAACACATAAAAATAATTATAACAGAACCACTCAGGCCTCACAGGGCTGTACCCCCACACAGTACCCCCAATCACCATGTCCACACCCCGGTGGGGTTTACCCCAAAGTACTGAGGTGCCCTGGGCACCTAACCACCCGGGGTCCTCAGGAGCCAACTCACCAATGTATGTGTGACAGCGCTGCCCACAAGAAGTGTTACTGTTAGTGCACTTGTAGATGGGGATACCTGCCAGGTTGCTCGCACCTGGTATCACCGAACAGTCTGTCTCAATCCGTCATCGTCAGCGAAGGTGTCAGGCTCTACGTGGGGTGGTATCCGGCGGGAGTATCCCACCGTGATGAGAGTCTCTAGCCTTGCGGTGGTGGATCGGTCCCAGACCACAGGCTGCAACTGCTGTGCAGCGTTCTGCTGTGTCCCTGACACTAATGATGCTAAGTAGGGCAGTGTCCCTGTCTAAGGGGCCTGTCCCTATAGCAGCCACAAGTTAATTTGGGGCCTAACAGGGGATCTCTGGCTTAGTGCAGGGGCCACAGACACCCTACACAAACACCCTACACAAACACCCCACCCTTTCCTTGTCCCAATTCCGACTGGCGTGCTCTTCAGCGCACCAAATGTATAATTTTTCTGGTGCAGAGAATCTCAGAGCCCTATTGGCTGCCATGGGCCATGTGATGTTGCAGCCCTATGGCCTTCTGGGGGCTGTAGTGCCCCTGCAGAGCTATTCTTAACATGGCTGCCGTTTGCGCCTGCTACTGCACATGCGCGCCTATGTAATGGCCACCGCACTTGCTTCTGCGCATGCGCACCATCTTGCACATCCAAGATGGCGGCGTCCTGCATAGGAGAGCCGCCGCGAGCCTCCGGCGACTTGGTCGCTGCTCCATACCCCCCGCCTTGCTTCTGCAGCCTCCCGGTAGAACTGCATGCTTCCCGGCCGCAAAGGATGTAAGCGGAGACAGCGGGGACCCAAGGGGGAACCTGGCTACATAATGTAATAATGGCAGCACAACCAGAGCAAAATGAATGCATCAGACTTATCAACGGAAAAAAATCCTATTGCTTTCGATTGGTGCTATTTGTTTAAACTGGATTTTAGTGTTCACACCTACATGCTGACTAATGCTTTTGATGTAATTAGCATAATCACTGCCCTTGTCCGTAATTAATCTTTCACTAAATGCAACCTTACCTTTAATTGATTGCAGGAATGTAGTGTGACCGCAAGAAATCCTAATTATTATGCTGTGGAGTGAATCAGAAGAGACCTGCAAATCGCATTGTGAGTGGTTAATTAGTGTGAACATTACATTACAAAGTACAAAGTGCTCACAATTTTCAATTTGTCCCAGTATCTGAAGAGGAGATTACACAAGCGCTCCTCAAATTAAAACTAAGCAGCCAATATGGACCTGATTTACTGCAATCTAAGTTCCTAAGACTTGATACCCCAGCCATTGCCAAACCAATTGCTTCCACAGTCAACTCTATTCTGTCTGCAGGCCATTTCCCTAAGACCTGGAAAACTGCCAGAGTTGTCCCAATTTTCAAAAGTGGGGACAAAAACACTGTCTGAAACTACAGGCCAATGTCTCTTCTCCCAATACTATCCAAAGTCATGGAAAAATGTGTTCACTCCCAATTAAGCGACTACTATACCAAGACAAATTTCCCTAGCCAATTCCAATCTGGCTTTCACCCCACAAACTCCACCATAACTACCCTGCTAAAAGTTTGCAATGAAATCCAGTGTGGAATGGAACTAGGACAACTCACTGGTGCAATATTCCTAGATTTTGCAGAGGCTTTTGATAGTGTGGATCATGTTATCTTGCGTAACAAACTCCAGTGCTCTGGAATAGGGAAGCATACTTTAAACTGGTTTCATTCCTAACTATCAGGTAAATCCCAACATGTGTCTATCTCAGGCTCTAACTCCAACCCCTTGGATACCACCTGTGGTGTCCCACAAGGCTCTGTTCAGGGGCCCCTACTCTTCTCAGTGTTCATCAATGCTCTTCCTACAGCTTGTAAGGGAGCTTCAATACACATGTATGCAGATGACACAATCTTATATGCACACAGTCCGAGCCTCTCGGACCTTGAACACATATTGCAATCTGACTTTTTGAGACTTGAAAATTGGATTTCCCAATTCAAACTGGTTTAAAACACTGACAAGACTGTAACAATGGTATTTGGGACCAAGGCTAAATTGTTAAAGCTTCCAATGACTGAGCTCCAGATCAGAACCAACGCTAATACCACCCTAACTCCTGTTACTAGTTTTAAATACCTGGGTATATGGGCATATGGTTTGACTCCCACTTAGCATTTGGGATGCACATTAATACGCTGACATCCAAAACCTATGCCAAACTAGGTCTACTTTACAGGAACAAATCATCCCTAAGTCTGCTGGTCAGAAAGTGTATCTCACAATAGATGCTAATGCCAATTATCGACTATGGGGACATAGTATACAGCTCGGCACCCCAAACCCACCTTAGCAAACTTCATACCCTCTACAATTCAATATGCCATTTTTCAAAAGTGCTTGCTCACGAATAGCACAACTGAGGTCTGGACGATCCCTACCTCTACGGAATGTGGAATCAACCCCCGGGTAAAGCCTTGGAAGTGGCGTATGGCACCTAGTCAGCTAGGATTCCCCCCGTAATCCACTGTTTGGTGAGTATAAACTCTGTGGGTGAATTTGTGCTGTTTCTGCTGGCTTTGACCAGAATAAAAATACTTTATTTGACGCCTGTGTCCTGCTTGGTGCCTTGATCCCAGTGAACAAGTTCTGGTCTTCCGAGACAGTTGCAATTTAGGATGGTAACATTCAATGTAATAATCCCTTGACTGCGCCTGCTAGAGCAGTGGTGTGCAAACATTCCCCCCTGCGCACGCCTGCCTGCTCTCCTTACCGACTGGCGCCCCCTTCCTTCCTTGTCCTCGGCGTCAAATGACGCAGCGGGGTCATGCGACATCATGTTGCCATGGCAATGTGATGTCATGTGACCCCACGGCGTCATTTGACACCATGGCGACGCATCACCGAAGACAAGGTAGGAGACATTGCAGAGGCCTCACATGATGGGGAAGAGCCGTGCCCCCCCTGAAAAATCTGGCACCCCCCACTTTGCACACCCCTGTGCTAAAGGAACACACAACACATTGCATAGCATGTCTGTCATTGAATGGGTTAAGAAGAAATTCACTCTGTAGGGTCTAAATCAACTTTTCTAATAAAGTTCTAGACATGCATTCTACTTTTATATACTGTAGAAGTAAAAGACTTGATTATCAAAGAAACCAAAATAGTGTTTATTGGAACGATTCAAGTTAATAAAGCCAAGTAATATGATGTATTTGTTACAAAATGTTATTTTTTTCCTGTTATAATCGTGACTTTATCAAGTGGGTGTGTTACAATAACTCCTGTAGTTGTTCTCAGAGTTGTATCAGAATTTACTGTGTGGTGAAGGCAGAGTTCTCAAAACTCCATGCCAGAAAATTCATTGCAATCCTGTTTCAAAATAAATAATTGTATTAGTTCAGCGTTAATGAAACCAGCGTCTGCAAATACTTTCTAGATTGTTTATTTTATTTCTCCTGTGTGTAATTTATCATTCCATGTAAAACAAATCTACGCAGTGAACAATCCCTGTTTGAATGGAAGTCTCTTTCATGTTAAATGATTAGCCCTAAAGAAATGTAATGCTAAATTCTTCTTGAGATCAGTGGCTTCTAATAGGGCATGCAATGTCTAATTTCCATCAAGCTTACTTTGGCAGTCTGCAATGAGACCGCATGGTCACTCTATAGCTTATAATGAAGGATAGCTGGGATACAGAAGTATGGAATGGTCAGTAAATATGTCAAAATACTTTAATCATTTAACACATGGTTATCTTTAAATGTGTAATCTGTTTATGGTCTTGGCACCTTTTTACCTACAAAAACCACTGACAATACAACTAAATATGGGGACAGGGTCCACCTTATAAATGACTTGCAGTTCTAACTTCTTCCCACGGTGCGTATACTGGTTTCATCTGCTTCCATTCTGGCCTTGTCTACTCAGTAACCCATAGCTGATAACCAATTCCAGGTTAACAGTCTATTTTACACTGGTAGATGACTTAATCAGAGGTGCAGCCCACTAATTGGTTTTACCCAATGAGAAAAAACTATTGGTATAAACAAAAAATGAACAGAAACCAGGTTACCTGTGAGCTAATGATCCAGTCCTGATTTTGTGTTCCCATTTGCTAGCCCCTTAGCCACATGTGGCATAATACACTAAAGGAAGATCTGGAGAGAGACTTGATTGAATCATTATCACACTGTGAATGCCAGCTTTGATCCAGGAAGCAGACAGGGGACTCAGTGGCTTCCCTTCCCAAACCTCCACCCACTATGAGGAAACTCTTCATTAACCTATGGCCAATGAAGCTTGGACAAAGAGAGAGGGACCATATCATGTATGACTCTTCCACATATCCATTGTGCTCCATCCATTTCCTCTACAATCCAGGTATTTCCCATTTGCCCAGAGTGAGTTTTCTTCTAGGTTTAAAAACAACACAATTTGCTATATTTCCACGAATACATAAGTAATAGTCCTGCTTTATTAAATGTATGATAATGCACTCCCATGCTGTACTTATTTGATAAATAAAGTGCTACTGGAAGGTAGAGTGTCTTCTGTCTCCATAATCATGTCCTTACTAGCATTATGTTTAGAATTCGTTTACACATGTGGTTTCCATCTATTATTGGGCATCTAGCTAGAGGCAGGGTTAAAACAATGCTTTAACAATGTCACTGCCATTGGGCCTACAACACATTGCCAGTGTGGCAATGAAAAGGTTTAAAGCGGCAATCAAAACTTGCCATTGTTTTTTCATTATTTTTCCTTTTTTTTTTTGCATAGAATTTTAGCATGGGGGTCTCGTTAGCTGAACCCCATTAATTTCAGCTACAGGGACCCCTGATTCAGGAGATACATACCTCCATAAGGGGTACCAGAAGCCGCTCTGCCAGGGTTTATGTAATGGCCGCTGTTCAAACTTGTGGGCCAATAGGAAGCCGGGATGTAATCCGTGCGTTTTCCTTTTGGCCCACACGACACTGGAGCTTTAAACTTGCCGGAGATTCCCGTAACCCCTTCGGAGGTAAGTTTCTCTGGAAGCAGGGGTCCACGGAGCTAAAATTAATGGGGTTGAACTACAGAGACCCACTTCTTCAACCCTATGTGGGAAAAAAATAAGAAAATGAAAACCGCCTTGGATTACTGCTTTAAAGGAACAGTCATATACTGTACATAGCGATAGAATGTATGGGAGACTTCATTACATTTCTAAGTGATTTCTTAACAGTAGGTGGTGAATGGAACTTCTTGGAAGTGGACCAATGCAGAGCTAGAGAGCAGAGTCCAGCATGGATAAACGTGGAAACATCTCCACTGTCTGATCATTTCCATTTGTAAGAACTCATCTGCTGGCGTCCTATGTGCTTGGGGGAGTTCCTAAGAATGAGAAGAAAACATGCTTTTTTTTCAACCAAATTAAGCAGAACAATAAACAATGTGAATCTTACCCCACACATACAATTAAAACAAAAGAATAATATTTCTACTGAACCCAAAAGCCTCTGCGAAAAAAAACCCCCATCCTATTAAAAATACACAATGGTCTTTGTTCACAACACAAACTTTATAAGTGGTCAAAGAAAGAACATCTCCCACACATATGATGCGTTACAAGCAGCTGGAAGTAATAAGTTACTTGTATAATTTACTCTTTTGTTGCCTTGGGTGAAAAGCAACGAGTTGCAGGCAATCTCTTTGACATTTAGGAGTTTTCAAATTTGAATAGCAATCAAACTCTAGTGATTATATACAAAGTGTTCACTAACGTTACTTTCCATTCAAAAACTCACATTAAAAAGTTGCCCAACTGTACAGAACAGTAACAAAGGGTTAATATGTGTAATTAGTCCATTTTAATTACAGAATGCACACCTGTCAGGCTAACAGTGATATAATAATCTAATCCCAGTTTTACTAACTGGGAATCATTTGCTAATCTGTTAATTTTGGTTTGATAGCCGAAGATCTGAAAAAAGACCGTTTAGAGATGTGAGAATATCTTCATATTTACTTTTTGTATTTTTCTTAAAGTTTACATGTTTCCTGACATTTTGATGAACATTGACATTGCCAGAATTTAGTGACAATAGCCGTATATATTAAGGGTCACATAACCTTGCACATTGATTTTGAACGTTTGGAAAAACATATTTTACCAATCTTGCTAATCTTTGCAAACATTTTAGCGAAAATAATCACGCAAATTTCGCCTGGTTTGCAAACTTTAGTGAAAATGTCACATGTCTCTAAAGACTAGTCTGAATCATTATCTAGTGTTTCAAGCTGTGAAAATAGAAAAATATAGTTTTCTGCCCAGTGATTGCAGTAGAATAAAAAACTGTTTTACTGTCTTTAGCCTGGGGCATAAAAACAACTCAGAGCTGAGAAAAAGCAAGATTTTGTTCATTAGCAGTGGAGGCACAGACCTGAGACCTGTGGTGTTTTTCTATGAACTTCTGACCATCTGATAAAGACACACAAACTTTGGATAACTGTTGGCACATTTAACAAATGTTATTTTTAGGGTAATAAAGTCCACTTTTCTTAAACAGGCACCATTAAGAGATTTAAACTGTAGTTTTGACAACAAACGTATATAAATCACCCACGCCAGTTAAGACTGCAGACGCATACAGTGTAACACATATAACAGTAGAATTGAATGAAACCGGAACACAATAAGTCCAACTTAATGTTCAACCCTTCACAGGGATAATGAGATATTTTACAGACCCCACAGCACAGAGAGTAAAAGTGACAGATAATATTAGAGCTCTTCACAAATTTTAGAAACATATCCAGGAAAAACATATCCCTACATTCAAATACATTGCAGATGGTGAACTAATAGGTAACTGTTTCAAGTTAATAATAATAAAAAAAGAAGCTGTTACTACATTTTATGAATGGATTTTGAAGGTGGGGAAAATTATTTCCCATGGAAGGGAGCTGAACTCAACTTTATCTCTTGTCTTGAGCACACAGGGCAACTTGAAAGATTTTGCCACCTTCCATTGACAAGAATCTGGGGAAATTGTATCAAGGAGAAAGTAAACATGTTTTTTGGTATGTTCTCTGTGTAAAATGAAGATAGTAGTTGTGATTCATAGTGGAACTTATATATTTTTTATGATATTGTTTAGGGGTGTCCAACTCCAGTCCTCAAGTGCCACCAATAGGTCAGGTTTTAATGATATCCCTGCTTCAGCACTGGTGGCTCAATCAGTGGCTCTGCGACCCCTGTGCTGAAGCAGGGATATCCTGTTGCTGGCCCTTGAGGCATGGAGTTGGCCACCCCTGATGTGATATATGTCAATTTGGAACCAAATTTATGTTGGGAACGAATAACTTAATCTAAACGTGCAAATAAAAAAATTCAATCATTGTAATTAGTGAAAAAAATGAAAATGTTCACTATATTATTAAAAGTGGCTACTCTGACATGTTACGCTGAGCTTGTGCTGCTGTTCTTACTTAGTGACTCTGTTTTCCCAATACATCACCATCTTTCAAGTAGCTTTTTCTCATATAGAATCATAGAGAAACTAGCACTCCTGTGTTTAGATTATGCTACCATGTAGAAGTGGTAATGTGGGGATACTTTGATGATGTCTCTATTAAATTGGTGCCATTTGCACCTTTTTCTGTGTGCATGAAGCACATGTGACTTTTTGTCTGACAGCTGGTGTTCTAGATTTCCTGCTGCACTGTTCATTCAGTAGACATACAGACCCGGTCTCATAAATTCTGAGGACTGCAGGGAAGTTATAATACAAATTGACTTTAGCCTGAGAAGGAGCAGTGTATTATAACATCCACAATATGTGGTTGAAGAAGACGTTTGCTGAAAAACGTTCACTGTGTAGTCTGTATGATGAAGTCACTGGACCAAGCAAACCTTTATCTTATTCCTCCAATGTGCAGACGTGGACAGGATGTTAATATATTTTATTGGGACATTGACAGATACTGACCAACAGAGTAATTCTATCAGTATCTATGCAGTGGCGTTTTAGGCACCCGTAGGCTCGGGGCGACCCTCTGCCGTTGCGTAGTGATGTCATAACATCACGGCGGCATGTGATGGCGTGTTGTCATGGCAATGCGTCATGTCACAGCGTCATTGGACGTTGGCTCGCCATGACGACGTGATGCTGCAGGAGGAGACCCACTACGGAAAAGGTAAGACTCCCACACACACACTTCCTCCAAAATATTGCCGCTCTAGACTATAGCCTACTCAGCCAAATAGGAAATCCACCACTGTACCAATGTATATATATCTTTATTTATGTAGCACCCACAGTGTACTCAGCACTTTACAAATAAGATAATACAACACAGGGAAACATAATACAATAAGCTCAACAAACAGTTTGGGCTGTTTTCGACTGAAAATTGCAATTTAAGTTAATGGATATTTGGGGCCAAAAATGGCCTAAACGGCTGCTTCAGTAGATGTAGAAAAAAGCCCCAAGTCTCTATAAATGCATTCCAGCACTTTGCAGTATGCCTTGGGGGCAAAGCAGAACTGGGTTAGGTCGCCACTAATAGACACAGGATACACATTCCTATCTTACTCCCTGTGCAGTATTAGTGGAAAGCATGAGGGTAACACACTGTTAATGATTCATAAACTCTCATTCACTTAAATGGAAGTGAAAGCATTTTTGATTGTGCATTTCCTGCTTTCTCGCTATACTGAATGTGGGTCTTAGTATCAATTTAACAGCTGATATGCTTTTTTCCCCTAGATGGACTTGCCCCTTTGACTTTTGCCACTAACACTGATTCCTGTGGGCAGTTTGCTGCATTAACAAACACATGTATTGATTGAGACGTGTCTTTGCAGTGCCCTTGCAGCAGACCTGGTTCATGTGCCCCTGTTAGCTCCTTGTGACCAACTTACAATATCTACTTGTGCCCACGGCACAAAAATGAGAGTGTAAGCTTTACCGGCCAGGGAGGTGTCTAAACAAAATCTATAAAGTATTAGCTGCGTATAAGAAAGAAATGTTATTTTATGGAAAATATGAGTGTTCTCTATACCTGTGCTGTGCTTGGGTATTTTATTACATGCCTATCCCTTCTAACAGCCTGCATGATCTGGTATAAAAGAGACTAAAACAGATGGAGTGAAACAGTTGGAAAGATTAGCTTCTAAACACTGAGTGACAGCAGAGAAAGTAGCAAAAATGACTTCACTTTCTACCCTATCTCCCTTAGGCTGTTCCTCCAAACTGAGGAGAAATGGATTTTCCAGATTGGGTCCGGTGGCCTCATGTTGACACAGCAATAATTTTTAATGAGAATTGTTGAGTTTTTGTGTGGGAGAAGTGAGTGTTGTGTACACAGATGCCGCACTGGCCACCATGCTGAGAGAAGAGGCACTCCCCTGCATGCACAGCTCAGTCCCAAGACAGATTCCTTTCAGGCTAAGAGAAACATTTGGGCCTGCTCACCTTTGAACTGCATGCGATTCTGTTTACCTTGGCAAGACAAAGTGGCAGCTTTACAGATCTTAAATACAATCCAAAGGGGAATCTGGAGGCCTTCCTAAAATGTAATCGCCCAATTTAGCAGGTTTGAGAGGGGTTTACTTAATCTACAGTCCGGAGATTATACAACATTGTGGAGTATTTTATTCCTTATATAGCATACTGTGTATACACGATGAGACACACGGGCGATTCCTGACCCAAAGCACTTACAGTCTGTTGTTCTGATACACTGAAGCTGATAATATAATATCTCTCTAACTAGGTTTTCTCATAAATCCAGTAACTGTTATATAAATCCCCTTCTCCATTGTTACAAGTTCAAATCTTTCTGTTTTAAGAGCATTGTTATGCGGATTACTGTTACGCAATCCTATTCTGGTTACTCCTCCTGTTCTTTTACTGAAGTTCTCCAAAGAAACTGTACCCAGAACTCAGTGACTCTCACAAGAGTAGAATATTAATGAATATATTCTAATGCTGAACCCAAGTTCAATAAATAGCCAACCATGTCGCTAAGTATCAGGGTGCCAAGCAACAAAGTATATTGTAACGAGCCATTTTAACTATGAATATTAACAAGCAACAATGTTTCCTGAAACAGCATAAACACTACATCTTATTACTGCAACATGCCCGTCCCCAGGCGGTAGGAAGATAAGGCTGTGATTAGTCTGGCGGCATGCGCGCTGGCGTAACATGCAATTGCAGGCTGGAGGCATCGAGAGGCGACAGGGAGGCGTGCCTGTGACGTCACGTGAGCGGTTCACCCTCATTGGCTGAACCGCTCACGTGACGCGGCCGTCGCAATCCAAAAACAATTACATTTGTCTCTTGTATTATCTGTCGCTCCGTAGCGCTTGAGCGCGCACACACTATGTGCGCCTTCATTGGAATACATTCGTTTGTTCTGGTGGCGCATGGCGTCGCGTGCCACCAGTATAATCGCGGCCTAAGGCATTGCCTAGGGGCGGCAGTGCTCCGGGGGTGGCAAGAGGGAAAGTGTAGCAGCATGGCTGCTTACCTTTTAAAAAAAATACTTTTACATGTCGGTAGGAATTAGGGGGTCTAGAATGTTTTAGAAAAAGATTTTTGGGGAATTTCTTTATTTTGGGGGTGGGGGAATCCTTAATAGTGCTTGGCTAAGGGCATCACATATCCTTGGGACGGGCCTGATTTAACACATTATTATTATTGCAATATAATGTCATTTTTTTTTTATATATAACCTGAGTTTTATTTTGGCAGCTAAACTCTCTGCCTGTGTTTCTGCAGGCTCTGCAGACCATTTATGTTCTAATTTTTATTTAAACTGTCAGCCAATAACACAAGAGACTAGTTTTACACGTCTTGATTTTTCTTAATGTTACACTAAAAAAGAGCTAGAAGGACTGAATGATTCCCGGAGTGAAGCAGAAGTTAAGGCCTCATTATTAATTCCCTAGACAAGAAAAGCAGTAACCTGTGGTCTGTGGTGCTGTGTTTAAAGCAGCAATCCCCCCCAGAAGCCTATGTGAGTTTATCTCATATATAATGTTACTTTCCTGCTCCCTCAGCATCTTCTGCATTCTTTTTATTAAATATTTTCTGTGTGTTAAAAACCATTGTTTCCAGGTTACCATGGTAACAGCCGACTGCACTGGGCTCTGGTGATTTATCCATTTTGACCTCCCGGATAATTAATATTTCAACTACTCATATCTCGTGAACAAAGCATCTAATAAAATAAAAAATCCACTGACAGGCAGGGTTGCCATATTCTGATGAATAATAAACGGGAGAATTTTTTTTTTAAACAGGTTTTTATTTATATATTTAACTCTCTTACCTTCTCCGGCGGTGGCATCATCCGGCGGCATCTCCCCCTGCATGGTCCCGTCAAGTGAGCTTCCGCGATGTCAAATGGTATCGCGTTGCCATGACAATGGGACATCACGTAAGGGGCGCGCCATGCCACAGCACGTTGCCATGACAAAAGGATGCCCAATGGCTCTGCGTTGCCATGACAGGGCAAAGTCCCATGGCGCCGCAACGTCCTGTTGTCATGGCAACGCGATGCCATTTGCCGTTTTCGGAGCCATCAGCGGGAGATGCCCCCTTTTGGTCGCCGTTGGCCCCTCGGGCTGCCAGTTGAAGCCGCTGATCCTTTTTTGATATTTCTGCCACTTTCCATTCATTTGAGTTCCCAAAATGGGTAGCAAAGAAAAGCCTGAACATTACAAACTGCCACTGAGTTTAAGTTGAAACTGAACATTTAAACGTGTGTTCCTCTGAGGACCAACTTGAACTAAGAACTGTGATATGTTAAATACATTCAATGTTAAGTGATGCTTTTAAAAATTAGGCCAAGATAAATCTTTTTTTTTTTTTTTTAAATCAATTGTGCAAGTTTGCCCTGAAATTGTTTTCATGTTAAACTGTGCCGTGAAAGTCTGAACGCTATTTTCTGCACACGTTGGATTTATTTCCCTTTCCGCTAACATGCCTCAATAATTTAGTAGTTTTTCTGTTCAGAACAAAATTCTTTTGAAAACCCTTTTTCTCTTGGGCTTGTTAAAGATGGCGGGGATGGGGATTATTTTTTAACCACGGCTTAATACCTCAACCCTTATCCCTGCAGCAGCATTTATTCCTACATTTGCCATGAACTCATTAACCTAGGGGTGCGCAAACTGGGGGGTGCGCGTCCCCCCAGGGGCGGCGGCGGTTGCGGGGGCCCCGCGCTCTTCCCCAAGGCATATAAATGAAATGCCGGGGGATCGCGTGAGGCCTCTGCAATTCTCAATTTACCGTGATTCAGACGGCTGTGTGACGCATCGCCATGGCAACGCGGCATCAAATGACATCGCGGGTCACGTGACGTGACATGACCACGCAACGTCATTTGATGCAGCTCCAAGGTAGGGGGGGGGAGCGTGAGCACCGGGGCAGGCAAGACAAGGGGGCACAGCAGCAAACGTTTGCGCTCCCCTGTCCTAACCCCATCCATTGCCAGAGCAAAGCACTGCACTTAGATTGTAAGCTCTTCGGGGAGGGACTCATTTTCCTAAAGTTACTGTTATGTCCCAAGCTCTTATTCCTATTTTGTGTTGTATTATTATGTCACGTGTGTTACTGCTGTGAAGCGCTGTGTACCAAGATGGTGCTATACAAAATAAAGGTATACATAGCTGGCCTCTCTGGCACTGAAAAGGTTAACAAAGCAGCATTTATTGTACATTCTGAGATATGTTATTACATTTTTTGCAGTTAGCATTTTGGGCCTACGTTTACAAAGCGAATCGACCTTAAATAAATCCTAAATTATGAACCAACCATTTGCAAATGTCTTATTTCCGAAGGGTTTAATTGATTGCAATTTCAGCCTTTGCTGCTAACTGGAATTGTAGCTTTAAAGTGTAAAGGAATGAAGGCAGGAAAGAGACAACAAGATATTTCCTACAAACCTTGAAATGTGGCTGCAAGCAGCTCCAGCTTCTTCCCTGCGCCTGTCAGAGCTCTCTCTCTGCGGGAACACAATCCATGTTGATTTTACAGAGATGTTGCTATCCACATTTCAATCCTGATTTATTGGTTTTTAACCAGCTCCTTATGCTCAAACCAAAAGAAAACATCAGGGGTGCAACCCAAGAAGATGCCACAAATCGCAGAAGATAAGAATTTGTTTCATAAAGTGCTGACTGCGTGTGCAGATTTTTACACTGCCACGTGAGTCTCTTGTCTGAAGAGCTTGCGACCCAATCTTCAGATATGTACAGATACAGTGACTGGCTGATCCACCACTAGGTACTTAATCTTGTAAATTAAAGATGATCGAAAAAGTCTTCAATTTTAGTAAAAGATCTCTCAGGCATATAAATATACATTTTCTGTGAATAAAATGTTAGGAGCAGCAATATCCAACCACAACTGCACTGCACAAATATACCGGAATATTGAGCACTAACAGCATTACAAAGCCAAAAAATACTCCCCGTAGGTGCAGTATTTGGACCACCTAATCAGATTGTGTTCTGGGTTCCGTTTTGGTCCATATGATCTCCTCCCCAACTTCTTACCCATGCACAAAATATTAAAACAGGCAAAAGAGATGGAAAGGACATTTATATATTCTCTGATAGTGCCAATCAAGGCTCTATCCCATAGAACCTTCCATTGAACAGTACTACCAGAGAGCCACGACCACCGCCAGCGTAGCGATCATGATAGCAATCACGGATGAGGAGATCGGAAGAGAAGATGACTCTTCCGTTCCTTGCTCAGCCATGTAGCATTCACCAGGATGTGGTTAACAAGCCCATGCTGTACTATTAGATCCCATGGCGTGGTGGCTACGTCATGGAGCACCAATGGGGTTAATGAAAAAGCCCCTAAGAGACTGAAGCTGAAAATGACTCTGGTTCATTATTTTTCTACTATGTACAATTCCCCAGATTTCAGTCTACGCTAGCTGCAGATATCTCCCAAACTGCCCTCCCAGTCCTTCCTGGAGGTTTCACGTTATCATGTGTTCATCTAATGGAGTTCCAATAAGGTAAAAGGCGCTCAGCCATATAACACCTGCTCTTTTATTCCCCTGTGTTGCACACTCCCAGTAAATGATGTATTAACGATTGTTTTATAATGAAATATGTATTTATTAGCTCTGGAAGTTTACAGCAGAACACAAGCACAGGTTTTACGCACATGCACACATGGTTTTACACAGAAGTTGGTTTGGGGTTTAGAGACCTAGCTGGGCATATTCCAAAATTGTGGTGATCAGGGGTGAGTCATAAAACAGTTCTTAGAAAATCATGATGTCTCCTATTAAAAAAAAAAAGTTCATTTCATGTTGTGTCAAAGAGGAAGAAATTATAGGGACAATTAAAGGAGCAGTCAGGGGAAGTATTATAGTGAGTGGTTATAGGAGCAGTCAGGGGAAGTATTATAGTGAGTGGTTATAGGAGCAGTTAGGCGAAGGGTTACAGTGAGGGGTTATAAGAGAAATCAGAGAAAGTGTTTTAGAGAGTGGTTATAGGAGCAGTCAGGGGAAGTGTTATAGAGAGTGGTTATAGGAGCAGTTGGGGGAAGTGTAGTGTCACATGATCACGCAGATGAAGGTAGGCGGGCGGGGGGTGTGGGGGAGGCACGAGAGCCGGAGGGAGAGAGACAGGGGGGCGCAGCACTAAAAGTTTGCACTCTCCTGGTGTAGAGAGTGGTTATACTGTAGGAGCCGTTAGGGAAGTGTAGTAGGGAGTGTTTATAGGAGCAGTCGGGAAGTGTAGTAGGGAGTGGTTATAGGAGCAGTCAGGGGAAGTGTTAAAGGGAGTGGTTATAGGAGCAGTTAGGGGAAGTGTTAAAGGGAATGGTTATAGGAGCAGTTAGGGAAGTGTAGTAGGGAGTGGTTATAGGAGCAGTCAGGGGAAGTGTTAAAGGGAGTGGTTATAGGAGCAGTCAGGGGAAGTGTAGTAGGGAGTGCTTATAGGAGCAGTCAGGGGAAGTGTTAAAGGAAGTGGTTATAGGAGCAGTAAGGATAGGAGATCAGTGTGAAATATAAAAAACTCAAACAACAAATTTCACACATTTGAGAACCACTCAAACTGGCCCAAGAGAAAACTTTTGCATTAAGAAACAAACATGTCATCTTGATACATATCCCCCAAACATTTGTTGAATTGAGGGGCTCATAGGGGAACAATGGAACGGTATCCCTCCGAAGACCCCATATAATGGAGCAATATAAACAAATGTGCCCACTGCAAACTGATGCTGCACAGATATACCTCCAATGTGTAATATGTATACTATATATACAGTTAGGTCCGGAAATATTTGGACACTGATACAAGTTTTGTTATTTTGGCTGTGAACCAAAATAAATTCGTTATAGTTAAATAATGAATATGGGCTCAAAAAGTGCAGTCTATCAGCTCTAATTTGAGGGTATTCACATCCAAATTGGAGAAAGGGTTTAGGAATTACATCTCTTTAATATGTAGCCCCCTCTTTTTCAAAGGACCAAAAGTAATTGGACAATTGACTCAAAAGCTGTTTCATGGACAGGTGTGGGCTATTCCTTCATTATTTCATCATCAATTAAGCAGGTAAAAGGTCTGGAGTTTATTCCAGGTGTGGCTTTCGCATTTTGGAAGCTGTTGCTGTGCATCCACAACATGCGGTCAAAGGAGCTCTCAATGCAAGTAAAACAGGGCATCCTTAGGCTGCAAAAAAAAAAAAAAATCCATCAGAGAGATAGCAGGAACATTAGGAGTGGCCAAATTAACAGTTTGGTACATTCGGAGAAAAAAAGGACGCACTGGTTAGCTCTGCAACACAAAAAGGCCTGGACGTACACGGAAGATAAGAGTGGTGGATGATCGTAAGATCCTTTCCATGGTAAAGAAAAACCCCTTCACAACATCCAGCCAAGTGAAGAACACTCTCCAGGAGGTAGTCATATAATTATCCAAGTCTACCATAAAGAGAAGACTTCACGAGAGCAAATACAGAAGGTTCACCACAAGGTGCAAACCATTCATAAGCATCAAGAATAGAAAGGCCAGTTTAGACTTTGCCAAACAATATCTAAAAAAGCCAGCCTAGTTCTGGAACAGCATTCTTTGGACAGATGAAACTAAGATCAACCTGTATCAGAATGATGGGAAGAAAAAAGTATGGAGAAGGCTTGGAACGGCTCATGATCCGAGCATACCACATAATCTGTAAAAGACGGTGGAGGCAGTGTGATGGCATGGGCATGCATGGCTTACAATGGCACTGGGTCACTAGTGTTTATTGATGATGTGACAGAAGACAGATGCAGCCGGATGAATTCTGAAGTATATAGGGATATATTGTCTGCTTAGATTCAGCCAAATGCAGCGAAGTTGATTGGACGGCGCTTCACTTTACAGATGGACAATGACCCAAAACATACTGCGAAAGCAACCCAGGAGTTTTTTAAGGCAAAGAAGTGGAATATTCTGCAATGGCCGAGTCAATCACCTGATCTCAACCTGATCGAGCATGCATTTCACTTGCTGAAGACAAAACTTAAGGCAGAAGGACCCACGAACAAACAACAACTTAAGACAGCTGCAGTAAAGGCCTGGAAAAGCATCACAAAGGAGGAAACCCAGCGTTTGGTGATGTCCATGCGTTCCAGACTTCAAGCAGTCATTGCCTGCAAAGGATTCTCGACAAAGAATTAAAAATGAACATTTTATTTATGATTGTGTTAATTTGTCCAATTACATTTAAGCCCCTGAAATAAGGGGAATGTGTATGAAAATGGTTCCAATTCCTAAACGTTTCATACGATATTTTTGTTCAACCCCTTGAATTAAAGCTGAAAGTCTGCACTTCTATTGCATCTCGGTTGTTTCATTTCAAATCCATTGTGGTGGCGTACAGAGCCAAAATTATGAAAATTGTGTCAGTGTCCAATTATTTCCGGACCTAACTGTATATATATGTATGTACAGGCATACCCCGCATTAACATACGCAATGGGACCGGAGCATGTATGTAAAGCGAAAATGTACTTAAAGTGAAGCACTACCTTTTCCCCACTTATCGATGCATGTACTGTACTGCAATCGTCATATACGTGCATAACTGATGCAAATAAGGCATTTGTAACAGGCTCTATAGTCTCCCCGCTTGCGCACAGCTACGGTACAGGTAGGGAGACAGTATTGCTGTTCAGGACGTGCAGACAGGCGCATGCGTGATCTGCTGTTTGCCTATTGAGCTAGGTGTACTTACTCGCGAGTGTACTTAAAGTGAGTGTCCTTAAACCGGGGTGTGCCTGTATTACTATATATGAGCTAAATCGTGGTGACTAATGCCTTAGCAAAATAGAAATCAGACAAGTGGTAATATTACATTGTTACAAATGTTTGTAAACATAAATTAAGACTTATGCCGAGATCTATATAATGTATAACCCTGTTCACTGATGTAACTATGTATTTGTAACCATCTATTATTTGTCATCTTGACACTATGCCCAGGACATACTTGAAAACGAGAGGTAACCCTCAGTGTATTACTTCTTGGTAAAACATTTAATAAATAAATAAATAACAGCTGACCTGCTCCCGCGGGATCAAGGTGACAGTTCTATAACAGTGCAATGTGAGCCTGTATTGTTGAGTTAGTTGCTTTGTCTTCTGCATCCCCTCCCCTTCTCCTTGACCTTTGCTAGCTGGTCCTCTGACTGGGGTGTGATGCACTCTTAGATTCCATTATCATGGAGTTGGGAGAAACAAGGTAAACTACAACCTTCAGCGTCCCCACTGCAAGTGCAAATTGTCAAAAATAATTACAAACTCTTGAACCGATCAATTACCAAGATTTACAATCTAAACGTGGTTTTCCGAGTGAGATAAAGTGATTTGTTCTAGGTCATAATGCTATCTCCCACTTCAGATGCCAGCATTTTTCCCAGAAGCTCATCTTCCTATGTACATAACATACCACTGTCTCTCTGTCCAACCTCTCAAGAGCTGCCCACCAACTGCTGGGCCCAGTTGTCTGACCACCTGCAATGTTTGTTTAAAATTTGTCAAAACCCTGAAAGGCGTGGATAATGCGGAATAATAATATATGTGTTCCACATTAAACCAGACCAGCCCGGCACAAAGAGGAAGCAAACAGTTGCCAACTTCTCAGAATTCACTTTCCCTGTTGCGCGGACCGGGGGAGTGTTGGGAGTACTGGGGGAAAAGGGTTTACAAATCATAATTATAGTTGACAGTATGGGCAGCGATGGGCATAGAATGTAGATAAAAAGAAAAAATATAATTTTCCAACTAAATATCACAAAACCTCACGGAAAAGAAAGAAACAATTGCAATAAATTTGACATGACAATTGATGAAAGTCTGCGGGGCAAATGACCCAAGTCTCCTGACTTAATATCAGCTTAATATCAGCTGGATATCAGCCGTATATATATATATATATATATGTGTATATATATACATGTATATATATATATATATATATATATGTATATGTATATATATATATACAGTATATATATATATATATATATATATATATATATATATATATATATGTGTGTATATATATACATGTATATATATATGTATATGTATATATATATATATACAGTATATATATATATATACACTGTATATATATATATATATATATATATATATATATATATATATATATATATATATACTCTCTCTCATTTTCAAAATGGGAACTATGTTTTTTTTTAATAGAAAACAGGTTCATTTCGTTTGTCCCAGTTTTGCATCTGAGAGCCTTTGGCCCATATTTGCTAAGTAGTGCTATTCCACAAAACACCTTGTGGTGTCAGAAGGCACCTTATAGCCCTTTTAATTATTTTAACCTGTTGGCATTTGGCCCTTTCTTCTGTCCCTGGATGGCAGTTACTTTGAAAAGCTTTCATTAAAAAAATAATGCTAATTGTTGCTAAATAATACTACCCAGGTTTGGCTGCTTTAGCAAAATACAAACAAATAAAAGGTAGACAGAATTACACCTGTAAATGTGCAGTCCACTTTACTCTGAAAAATGTTAATCCTTGCACATTCCTAAAGCCCCCCCCCCCCCCTACACTTCCCTTGCACATTTTTAAGTGGAAGAACTTCCCACGGAAAACACCTGCTGTGTGGGATACAACAACATTGCAGATAGAATCACGTAAAACTTTATTTCTAGTCACTACCCTCGCTTGGGAGGAAGAGCCAATAGTGCAAGAGATAATGGCAGAGGATTCTGGGAGAGAAAATAGCGACCGTACAGTATCACTGGTACAGTGGCAATCCTTAAAACTGGAACGTGTAGGTTAGTACTCTTGGCTCTTCCATATGACGTGTTTAGCTTAAAGCTGAAACTTG
This sequence comes from Ascaphus truei, assembly GCF_040206685.1. Lineage (NCBI taxonomy): Eukaryota > Metazoa > Chordata > Amphibia > Anura > Ascaphidae > Ascaphus > Ascaphus truei. The sequence continues at coordinate 25,344,778 of NC_134492.1, forward strand.
ACTTTTAAATGCTCAAGAAAAAGCTAAAGCAGCAATTCCAACCATTTTTACAGAATTTGCTTTGGGGATTCTCTGGAGAAGAACCGTGTTTAGGTTCGGGATCCCCAAGATACTTGCCGTTTTAGTAGCTGGTTTAGATCCTGCATTTTCAAAGAGGATGTCTGGGGTTATTGAACAGGAAGCCGCAACATCATCCCCTGATGACGGTGAGGCTTTCTAATGGCATGACAGACCAACAGGATTTGGCAGCCATTTTGATTTCCCAAATCAAACATGCTAATTATCTTGAGAACTGGGGGTTGCCTCAGAGCTAAAAATAAAGCATTAGGCTCAAGAGGAACCCCCCTCCCCGGTTCAAATTCGGTAAAAAAATAAATCAATACGACAATTAAAAAAGGAGTAGGCGAGATTGCTACTTTAAATGCTGGAGGATTGTCATTTCATAGCTCAACTTATACATATTGCTATGCAGTGTACTTGGCTAGCAGAATTTCTAGGGAACACCAATGGAAAACTCATAAGACTTTGTATAGAGTAAGATGGGTACATACAAGACAAGTTAGATAAAGCCCTGTAGAATTGCTATAGCCAAATAAGGTCTGCAGAACACATCTGCAGAATTCATTAGGCTGGTTTGATTGGCCCATGTTAAACAAAGATGAGATTGGGTTTCATACATTTTCTGTGGGAGTCCAGCTTGTATTTCAGCCTGATGATTTAGTCAGGTGTAAGCATGAAGTTTCCAATTTAAAGAAATAAATCTAAAGTGATTTTATTACCCTCTGTTTTACCCTGACACCCTGCTTCACCCCAACTCCCTGTCAAAACACATGATGTGTTTATACAGGCCACACTGCAACTTGGCATGCAATATAGCATAAGACATAAAATGCATCACAGCTCCATAGGACTCCTATATTTCATCATTCGATCTTCCCAGTCCTCTGCAGCCTTTTTGTCCTCTTCCTAAATTCTTTGCATTCTGTTTCCTGAAAACATGTGCTCTAAACCACAGCTGGGTATCCGGCTCGAGAAAATACATGATAATAGGAACGATTTTTCAAAATACACAGGCATTTGTTTCAAATCACTCACCCACGTTTCACAAGATACAGCTAAGACCAGCAAAGCACTTTGTGCTTCACCTTGAAATGCCAGTTGCCCTTAAAGAACGGCATGTTGGCGTTGTAATAAAGTGAAAGCACTCAGGCATGTAACGACACTATCATATTTTTCCTTTGCTTCATAAGTTGTGTTTAATAGCTTTTCACATCTGGGGGGGGGGGGGGGGGGCGGGAAGAAAATATAACTCTCAGTAGCAATGTAGCAATCTTTGGCGTATATCAGGTGATTCCCCAAGCTGTGTCCTTTAAAGCAGCTAATAGGCCAGGTTATCCAGATTTCTCTAATTATCACCTAAACGTCTCCATTTATCACTAAGATAACTTGATTAGGTACTTGTTTTTGCACTGAACCCCTGGTTCTGGCGTGTTAGTTGCACTTGAGGACTGAACTAGGAAACCTTTGTATATAAAATAAAGACAGTTGTCATTTTAAGCCAGACGAGTGTGTCTAAACAAGGGGCGGCCAACTCCAGTCCTCAAGAGCTACCAACAGGACAGGTTTTCAGGCTATCCCTGCTTCAGCACAGGTGGCTCTGTCAACTGAGTCACTGATTGATAGGGTGACCAGATGTTGAAAATGAAAAACCGAGACATTTTTTTTATTGTAGTACACTTATACTTTACTACCATTAGTCCTTGTTACCTGTGTGTGTGTGTGTGTGTGTGTACCTCACTAATCGAAGAAAAAAACCCCAGATGTGAATGATTCTGTACCAATTAACCAGTGTCAGGATGCCCCCGCTTCACAATTTCTAAAGCAGCAATCCCACCTGGAATCTTACCTGATCCGCAGTCCCTCAAGGTACTATACTGAAGGGGAGGTGTTCCCTACCTGTCTTCCGATGTCTCCCGCGTGAAACTTGAGTCAGATCTGGAAGAAAGCTAAATAGGTTATTTCGGTGTAGGCATACGGCAGTTAAGATAAGACATAGAGGGGGAGAGAGAGAGATAGGGGGAGAGACAGGGGGAGAGGGAGAGAGAGAGACAGGGGGAGAGAGAGACAGGGGGAGGGGGAGAGGGAGAGGGAGAGACAGGGGGAGAGAGAGAGAAAGAGGGAGAGAGAGAGCTAGACAGAGGGAGAGAGAGAGACAGAGGGAGAGAGAGAGACGGGGAGAGAGAGAGACGGGGAGAGAGAGAGACGGGAAGGGAGAGAGTCGGGGAGGGAGGGAGAGAGACGGGGAGGGAGGGAGAGACGGGGAGGGAGGGAGAGAGACGGGGAGGGAGGGAGAGAGAGAGATGGGGAGGGGTGGAGGGATAGAGACGGGGAGGGAGAGAAACGAGGAGGGAGAGAGACGGGGAGGGAGAGAGACGGGGAGGGAGGGAGGGAGACGGGGAGGGAGGGAGGGAGACGGGGAGGGAGGGAGACAGGGAGGGAGGGAGACGGGGAGGGAGGGAGACAGGGAGGGAGGGAAACAGGGAGGGAGGGAGACAGGGAGGGAGGGAGACAGAGAGGGAGGGAGAGAGACGGGGAGGGAGGGAGGGAGAGAGACGGGGAGGGAGGGGGAGGGAGGGAGAGAGACAGGAGGGAGAGAGAGAGATGGGGAGGGAGGGAGAGAGACGGGGAGGGAGGGAGGAAGGGAGGGAGAGAGATGGGGAGGGAGGGAGGGAGAGAGATGGGGAGGGAGGGAGACGGGGAGGGGAGGGAGACAGGGAGGGAGGGAGAGAGAGAGACGGGGAGGGAGGGAGACGGGGAGGGAGGGAGAGAGATGGGGAGTGAGGGAGAGAGACGGGGAGGGAGAGAGAGAGACGGGGAGGGAGGGAGAGAGACAGGGAGGGAGGGAGAGAGACGGGGAGGGAGGGAGAGACGGGGGGGGAGGGAGAGAGACAGAGGGAGAGAGAGAGACGGGGAGGGAGAGAGAGACAGGGAGGGAGGGAGAGAGACGGAGGGAGAGAGAGACAGGGAGGGAGAGAGAGACGGGGAGGGAGGGAGAGAGACGGGGAGGGAGGGAGAGAGACGGAGGGAGAGAGAGAGACGGGGAGGGAGAGAGAGACGGGGAGGGAGGGAGAGAGAGAGACGGGGAGGGAGGGAGAGAGACAGGGAGGGAGGGAGAGAGACGGGGAGGGAGGGAGAGAGAGACGAGGAGGGAGAGAGACGGAGGGAGAGAGAGAGACGGGGAGGGAGGGAGGGAGAGACGGGGAGGGAGGGAGAGAGACGGAGGGAGAGAGAGAGACGGGGAGGGAGAGAGAGACGGGGAGGGAGGGAGAGAGAGAGACGGGGAGGGAGAGAGATGGGGAGGGAGAGAGATGGGGAGGGAGAGAGAGAGACGGGGAGGGAGAGAGAGAGACGGGGAGGGAGAGAGAGAGACGGGGAGGGAGAGAGAGAGACGGGGAGGGAGAGAGAGAGAGAGAGAGAGACGGGGAGGGAGAGAGAGAGAGAGAGAGAGACGGGGAGGGAGAGAGAGAGACGGGGAGGGAGAGAGAGAGAGACGGGGAGGGAGAGAGAGACGGGGAGGGAGAGAGTGAGACGAGGAGGGAGAGAGAGACGGGGAGGGAGAGAGAGACGGGGAGGGAGAGAGAGACGGGGAGGGAGAGAGAGAGACGGGGAGGGAGAGAGAGAGACGGGGAGGGAGAGAGGGAGACGGGGAGGGAGAGAGGGAGACGGGGAGGGAGACGGGGAGGGAGAGAGGGAGATGGGGAGGGAGAGAGGGAGACAGGGACAGAGACAGAGAGGGAGACAGGGACAGAGAGAGAGAGAGAGACAGAGAGAGAGAGAGACAGAGAGAGAGAGGGAGACAGAGAGAGAGAGGGAGACAGGGACAGGGGGAGACAGGGAGTGAGGGGGAGAGAGGGGGAGACAGGGAGTGACAGGGAGAGAGGGAGACACACACACACACACACACACACACACACTTGTACACACACACACTGGTACACACACACACTGGTACACACACACACACACACACTTGTACACACACACACACACACTGGTACACACACACACACAAACACACACTGGTACACCCACACACACACACTGGTACACCCACACACACACACACACACACACACACACACACTGGTACATCCACCCACACACACACACACTGGTATACACACACACACACACACACACACACACACACACACACACACACACACACACACACACACACACACACACACACACACACACACACACACACACACTGGTACACACACACACACACACAAACACACACTGGTACACCCACCCACACACACTGGTACACCACACACACACTGGTACACACACACACACACCCACCCACACACACTGGTACACACACACACACACACACACACACACACACTGGTACACACACACTGGTACACACACACACACACACACACACACACACACACTGGTACACACACACACACACACACACACACACATTGGTACACACACACACACACACACACACACACACACACACACACACACACACACACACACACACACACACACACACACTGGTACACACACACACACACTGGTACACACACACACTGGTACACACACACACAGGTAAACACACACACACTGGTACACACACTGGTACACACACTGGTACACACACACACACACACACACACTGGTACACACACTGGTACACACACACACACACACACACACACACACACACACACACACACACACACACACACCACACACACACACACACACACACACACACACACACACACACACACACACACACACACACCTACCCACCCACACACACACTGGTACACCCACCCAACCACACACACACACACCCACACACACACACACACACACACACACACACACACTGGTACACCCACACACCCACCCACACACCCACCCACACACACACACACTGGTACACACACACACACCACACACACACACACACACACACGTACACAAACACACACACTGGTACACCACACACACACACACACACACACACTGGTACACACATACACTGGTACACACTGGTACCACACACACACACACACACACACACACACACACACACACACACACACACACACACACACACACACACACACACACACACACACACACACACACTGGTACACCCACCCACACACACACACACACTGTACACCCACCCAACCACACACACACCCACCCACACACACACACACTGGTACACCCACACAACCACCCACCCACCCACCCACCCACCCACACACACACACACACACACACACACACTGGTACAGACACACACACACACACACACACACACACACACACACACACACACACACACACACACACACACACACACACACACGTACACACACACGTACACAAACACACACACTGGTACACACACACACACACACACACACTGGTACACACACACACTGGTACACACACACACACACACACACACACACACACACACACTGGTACACACACACACACACTGGTACACACACACACACACTGGTACACACACACACACACACACACACACACACACACACACACACACACACACACACACACACACACACACACACACACACACACACACACACACACACACACACTCGTACACACACACACACACACACTGGTACACACACACTGGTACACACACACTGGTACACACACACACACACACACACACACACACACACACTGGTACACACACACACTGGTACACCCACCCACACACACACACACTGGTACACACACACACACACACACACACACACACACACACACACACACACACACACAAACACACACACTGGTACACCCACCCACACACACACACACACACACACTGGTACACACACACACACACACACACACACACACACACACACACACCTACCCACACACACACTGGTACACCCACCCAACCACACACACCTACCCACACACACACACTGGTACACCCACCCAACCATACACACACACACACACACACACACACACACACACACACACACACACACACACACACACACACACACACACACACACACACACACTGGTACACACACACACACACACTGGTACACACACACACACACACACACACACACACACACACTGGTACACACACACACACACACACACACACACACACACACACACACACACACACACACTGGTACACACACACACACACACACACACTGGTACACACACACACACACACACTGGTACACACACACTGGTACACCCACCCTCTGGTACACACACACACACACACACACTGGTACACCCACCCACACACACACACACTGGTACACACACACACACACACACACACACACACACACACACACACACACACACACACACACACACACACACACACTGGTACACACACACACACACTGGTACACACACACACACTGGTACATACACACACACACACACACACACACACACACACACACTGGTGTACACACACACACACACACACACACACACACACACACACACACACTGGTACACCCACCCACCCACACACGCACACTGGTACACACACACTGGTACACACACACTGGTACACACACACACACTGGTACACCCACACACACACACTGGTACACCCACCCACACACACATACACACTGGTACACCCACACACACACTGACACACACACACACACACACACAAACTGGTACACACACACACACCTACCCACACACACACACTGGTACACCCACCTGCCCACACACACACACACATACACACCCACACACACACACTGGTACACCCACACACCCACCCACCCACCCACCCACAAAGGTACCCACCCACACACACACACACTGGTACACACACACACGTACACCCACCCACACACACACACACACACTGGACCACACACACACACACACACACTGGTACACACACACTGGTACACACACACACTGGTACACACACACACACACACACACACACACACACACACACACACACACACACACACACACTGGTACACACACACACACACACACACACACACACACACACACACACACACACACACACACACACACACACACACACACACTGGTACACACACACACACACACACACACACACACACACACTGGTACACACACACACTGGTACACACACACACACACACACACACACACACACACACACACACACACACACACACACACACACACACACACACACACACACACACACACACACACACACACTGGTACACCCACCCACACACACACACACACACTGGTACACACACACACACACACACACACACACACACACACACACACACCGGTACACCCACCCACACACACCCACCCACACACACCCACCCACCCACACACACACACACTGGTACACCCACACAACACACACACAGTGGTACACATACACACACACACACACACACACACACACACACACACACACACACACACACACACACACACACACACACACACTGGTACACACACACACACACACTGGTACACACACACACTGGTACACACACACACTGGTACACACACACACTGGTACACACACACACACACACACACACACACACACACACACACACACACACACACACACACACTGGTACACACACACACACACACACACACACACACACACACACACACACACACACACACACACACACACACACACACACACACACACACACACACACACACACACACACACACACACACACACACACTGGTACACACACACACACACACACACACACACACACACACACACACACACACACACACACACACACACACACACACACACACACACACTGGTACACCCACCCACCCACACACGCACACTGGTACACACACACTGGTACACACACACACTGGTACACACACACTGGTACACACACAAACACACACACTGGTACACCCACCCACACACACACACACACACACACTGGTACACCCACACACACACACACACACACACACTGGTACACACACACACACACACGCACTGGTACACCTACCCACACACACACTGGTACACCCACCCACACACACCCACCCACACACACACACACACACACACACACTGGTACACACACACACACACACACACTGGTACACACACACACTGGTACACACACACACTGGTACACACACACACTGGTACACACACACTGGTACACACACACTGGTACACACACACTGGTACACACACACTGGTACACACACACACACACACACACACACACACACACACACACACACACACACACACACACACACACACACACACACACTGGTACAACACACACACACTGGTACATACACACACCCACACACACTGGTACACACACACACACACACACACACACACACACACACACACACACACACACTGGTACACACACACTGGTACACACACACAGTGGAGTACAGACAGAGGCAGCCACGAGCAGGCGGCTCCCCGCCTCCCCCTGCACCCACCCCCGTGCCTGCGCTCATCTCCCGCACCAAGGGGGGGGGGGGATGGATGGGAGAGCCGGGCCCGGGACGCAAAGGTACAAACTGCCACCCACCCCCCTCCTCCCCTCCCCCGGCAGGCAGCCACGGGATCCCTGGGCAGAATGGAGGGACACCGCGGTGCCACCACTGCCTGCCCCTGCGCCAAGGGGACCGGAGCGCCAGGACAGGAGGCAAAGGAAGAAAAACCCACCTCCTATCCCCCCGGGTGGGCAGAGGGGGGAGACACCGCGCAAAGGAGCCAGGAGCGGGCAGAGACATACACCACGTTTGCTCTGCCGCAGGAAGCCCCGCCCCCAGGCCCCCTGGCCCTGCCCCCAGGCACCCTGGCCCCGCCCCCAGGCACCCTGGCCCCGCCCCCAGGCACCCAGCCCCTGCCCCCAGGCACCCTGGCCCCGCCTCCACCCACCTCCAGGCACACCGACCCTGCCCCCCCCCCTCCACAGGCATACCGACCCTGCCCTCCCTCAGGTGCCCTTTTCCATTCCCACATGCCGGGCCTTGCAGAACGATGATGCCGTGGGCGGGGCTTAATGCCGGGATGCAGGGGATTGGCTAAGGCAGAAAATGCCGGGGGGCGGGACTTTGTTCAATGCCGGGCCGCATCCTCCAATCAGCAAGACCCAGCATGTTTCTACAGGAGAAGCCCAACCCCTGGCATTAAAAAAAATACTCACCACCGGGCTGCTGCAATCTCCTCCTCCGCGCCGCCGCCGCCGCTCACTCGCGCACCGCAGCTAATTACTCGCGCACCACCGCGGACATTAAAAAAAACGGGAACACACGGGGAAAAACCGGGACATTTCCGGGACACACAGGAAACCGGGACAGCAACCGAAAAACTGGGACTGTCCCGGCAAAAGGGGGACGGGTGGTCACCCTACTGATTGAGCCACCTGTGCTAGAGAGAATATATTGCAAGGTTTCTAAAAATGTAGTGATCAGAGCTGAAGTATAAAGCAGTTCTCAGAAAATTGACAATGGTGGACAGTTTTATAGCAATCCGTCCTGCATGTTATTGTATTGTTATTGTTTTGTCATTTCTTTTTTTTATTGTATTCCCTTCGCTGCTGCCTTTTAATGTCCTGGAACCACCTGTTCCTGACACCATTGCTGTTTACAAGCGGGGACAAAATGGCCGCTAACCTCAGGAGATGACGTGTCCTACTATTGGTGATTCTGTAGCAATAGATATAGCTTTAATTTGAAACACTGGCACCAATAACTACAGTACAAATCTCGGTAACGAATAGTGCCAAAAAAGATGGCGTTTGCTACCTTCGGAGACTGTGCATATGTTGATTTTAGCAGCTAACATCAATATGGCCCATTCTAAAGAAGGTTGCATCTTTAAAGCAGCAATTCAGCCATGTTCACTCTCCTTTTTTTTACCGAATGGGAACCTACAGCACTATTTTTAGCTCCGCGGACATTCTGGTTCCTGAGATACCTAGCGGTGAACTTACCAGCCTTACTTCCTGGTTTTTAATTAAGGAGGCGCAACGTCATCCATTGTCGCTTCTTATTGGACGGCCAATTAAAACCCAGTGCAAAACCAGGAAGTAACGCCGGTATCTTTACTGTTAAGTTTCTATGACGCAGTCGGGCTCCGGGGACCCCCTAGATCAGGAAGGGCCAACTCCAGTCCTCAAGGGCCACCAACAGATCAGGTTTTAAGGATATCCCTGCTTCAGCACAAGTGGCTCTGTCATTGAGTGAGCCACCTGTGCTGAAGCAGGGATATTCTTAAAACCTTACCTGTTGGTGACCCTTGAGGACTGGAGTTAGCCACTCCTGCCCTATATCCCATCACGTAAAAGAAAAGGGGGCTAGGCAGGGAGGACTGCGTTTTTAATAAGAGAGAAGACGATTTATGGTATGTGTTATTTGTTTAACCCTACACTGCCAGAGGCATCAGGCACGCTTTGTAGAGGATGGGAGTTTGTCAAAAAAGAAAAGATGACTTGTTTGAAACATTCGTCTTTTAAGCTTAATTAAAACTGAAAAACACTAGAAAAATGTTTTTCTTTCTGCGTTACCACATTTTGCTTCCCTTTGTTCTGCGACAGTATATGCCGGGATATGGAACGTGTTGTTAGACGCGGTTCAAGGACAAGAGGCTGCTGGAATGGAGTTTTCACAAATGCATTGCTTCAATTAGTCACTGTTTTTTGCTCTGTAAACCCAGTGATATTTGCCAACGAAATGGCTTCGTTTAACATCCAGGCAAACAAAGCCAATAATTATACGTAGACTGCCATGTTGTACTAGTTATTCTCCTCTTAATGCTGACAAGAAACAAACAACCGGGGGATTGGTTTTGATTGTCTGATGTTATAAAAAAAAAAAAAGCATAAAAAGTTCTGTTTAATTGCTTTGTAAACAACTATTAAATAGCAGCTAAAGTGCAAATAAAGGGACACTTTGTCTATCCACATACATACAAATGTTGTTTTTGCAAACTACCTTGTCTCTTTATCTTTTTATTCTGGTCTAGGACATTTATTCACAGCCATTTGTCGCAGCCAAATAGCCACCAGTGTTTTGCCGCCGCTCAACTTACCGCAGGGACATCTCGCCGCCGGCCATTTCCCCTGTCATGGTAAGCCCTTACCCTAAAAAGCCCTACTCTTAAACCCTAATACTAACATTACCCCTAAGGCTACGGCTCCAGTGCCTGCGCTGCACGCACGCCTGCGAGGCTGTCGGCGCGTGCAGCTGAATTCCCTGGTCTGCAGAGAGCTGCAGGGGGAAAGGTAGGGGGGGGCGTGACGGGGGAGTGATGGGGACGCGGCCGTGATGCCACCCGGCGGGTTCGTCCTCATTGGCTGAACATCCGGGGGGCGTGGCCTAACGCTCCATCGCTATTTCCTCTCCAAAATTTCTTGTAGACTGAAAAAACTCACCGCGCAGCGCGGCGGCCCCCCCCTTGCAGCGGGCCCGGCCCCATTGAGGAGCGGCTCTTGTCCCTGCAGCGTCCGCCACAGCAGGGACGTGGCCTTACCCTAAAATCTCTTAACCTAATCCCCTATCCTAAAAACCTTAACTCTTTACCCTAATTCCCTACCCTTACACCTGTCCTAAACCCCTCAAGTTAGTTTACCTTATTGGCGAAATGGCTGCGGCCAAGGATCCCTTTGCGGCCATACGCCAGCGGAGACTGAATTTCCGATTCCATTTTTCTTCCTGCTCATGATTCCTTGTGAAATCCTCCCGGATTTTTTATTTTGAAGTTTTTTTCCGTAAACGTCAAATAATATTCTGGGAACTCAAATGATTATAACAGTGAATTCTTCTTTTCTTCCATCACATGCCCAAATCATCTATTTATTCTACTCAAAACAAATTCGATTTTAATCAGCAAAAAAGCCTCAGACATAGGTGCAAGTTGCACCATGCTTCATACAATTTGCATTGCACTTTGGAATAAAATGAACACATTTGAGAAGTAACACATCATGGGGGTTATTTATTACCGGGTAGAGGAGGAATAACAGTGAGTTCAATGTGTTGCTTATATCTGAAAACAGTTAAACTAGCAATCCTTGGCAAAAAAAAACGTACTTGAATTTGAGGTTCCCCCGAGTTTCTGCAGGGACCCCTGAAAATATTTGTACTTTTTATTTGTGGTGGTAAGAGACACAAAAAAACTACGAATATGGCACCAAGAGGTCACCAGTAGAATGTCTGTGATGTCATCTCCCCATGTAATTGATGCTTTCTATTGGCTGGCATAGTGAGCCCTGACTCTATGGCCATTGTATGCCGGGAGGGGGGGTGTATCTGTTGAAACCGATAACGCTGGAACTAGGGGGTACGCGGACATCGGGGAACCAATGAACAACTCAGAGAGACCAGTTGGTTCCCCATAAAAATATAATAATGTGGAATGATGCTTTCAGACCAATTAAACCTTCATTGCTTCAATCTACACTTTATTTACTATGTACTGTACTTTCTTGATAGTAAAATATTGCAGTCATATTGAGAAAGGATGGGCAGCTTTGCGGATTTCGAAATCCGAACGGAAATTTTGGCATTCGTCCGACACCGAGTTGATCTCCAGAACGACTTTTCAAATGCCAGCGATTTACAAGCTGTGTCCCAACAAACGCTTACCCTCTGATTCATTGTTTTTAACCCAGCGCCGCCAAAAAAAAACAAAAACGTTTTTCTGTTGATCGTGAGTTTTTTAAATTAGCTTTTTTTACAATTCCAAATGATTCGAGTTCCGGCAAAACCAGAACGCAAACATTTTTTAGAACTAAAGGTGCCCACCTTTTATATCGAGTCCCTGACTCACACAACATTTAATTCATCGTACCCTAGGACATAATGAGACAAAGTTACTTGTTGAAGGTCACAGGGAGCTGGTAATGTCACATTAAAACGAGATCATAATTTTTAAGGTGCCGATATATTCCACAGTACAGTAGGAATGAAAGCCAATAACAAGAAAACGTCCAATATACTGTATTATCAGGCTATTATTTGTCAGTACAATAAGTGATGATGTCCCTGATCCAAAGCACTTACAATCTAAAAAAAAAAAGTTACCCATAGACCAAGCCGCACTCTACCACCCTACAGTACATTACAACAATTGCGATGAGTTAAAGGGACAATCTCCTACTTGATTAATTTCTTGTTTTTGTTTTCTTGACCAAAAAGTCGGCTTTTATTTTCATTCATGTACCGGGGATGTCATCGGTAATCTGGGATACAAAAAAATGGCCACTCCTGCTTTCAGGTCCTCGGTCCGAACACCTTGTTGAAGTCTCTACGTCTTGATGTATTCCTACTCCTCGATAAACAACTGATCTTGGAAAATAGCAGAAATACCATTAGTAAATTGAACTGGCCAAATGCATCAATGTGAATTACTGCTGGTGACCTTTTCCGTAACTCGATCTACAGCCATCCGTTTATCACAGGCGCTGCTGGATCCAGGCCCCATTATCAGGTTCAAAAATGTTTTTCTTTTGCAGTTTGCCTTTACTTTGCCCTTGTTACCCTACACACTTTACTTTCAAATCCTCTTTCCCGATTTCTGTGGGATCTTTTAATATGGCCACCATTGTGAATGTCCTATAAAAATGAATAATAGCTCCATATCTTGTCATCTTTGTGATCACGTGCAAACTTTTACCTCGTTTTGATAGCTGAACTGTGCTATATATAGGTGGAATTGCTGCTTTTAAACAGATCCTGTAGCATATAATAAACATTATTAACGCTTGATTTGTAGTCACTATTTCAAATCCATTATATGCATGTGGAATGCCTGCTACAGCAGTTTTATACACTTGGTTAAAATATTTAGTGTGTGTGTGTGCAGAATTGCATACATTTTCCATTTCCTTTTTTTTTTTAGAAGCGGCTCAGTGAGTAATGCACTGACTGGCACTGAGTGTGAAGCAGGGGAACATGGTTGAATTCCCGGTGTCGGCTCCTTGTGAACTTGGGCAAGTTACTTTATCTCCCTGTGCCTCAGACACGAAAAAACATAGATTGTAAGCTCTACGGGGTAGGGACTGTGTCTGCAAAAATGTCTCTGTAAAGCGCTATGTAAAAACAAGCAGCACTATACAAGAACATGCTATTATTATTATTATTATTATTATTATTATTATTATTATTATATATATATTGGTCAGTGGGGCTGAATATTCAGGAGTTGAAACCCTTTATAGTTAAGAGAAGGAGAGAGGGGGCAGAGCACTGTTGACCCATCCAGCTGGCAAGTGGTTAACAGTAGTAGAGCATTAACTTACAGCTGTTCAGATGCCTATGTTAAATGACACTAATGAGCAGTAAGATCCCTGCTGAATTACTAAACTACAACAGCAATTAGTACCCAGGCTGTCCTGATTCTCAGGCCAAGAAATGTAAACAGTTGTCATTTGTAGCTAATAGGGGTGGTCCAGAGACACCATGCGCTTGGTAAGGGAACACAGCCAATTCTGTGTCCACTTGTGCCAGCCATTAAATAGTGATTAAGTGCGGCTAATCTTGCACGCTCAGCAAGCACTGCTTTCCTCATCATATCAATGGTACCATTATTTTTCACAGGACTACATTTCCTGGCCAATAGGGGTGATCTCCCTGCTCTTCAGTGTGCAGTTTGCAAGGGACAGTCTCGCCCACTTTATATTCTTGCATTTTTTAATTGTATGCTTGGAACCTGAGAGCTGATACCTTAGGAAAAAATGTAAAACAAAAAATGTGAGGCGCTTCTAATAAAGGTGTAATAAATAAATAAATAAATATATAGTGATTAATATCAATAATCAAGGTGCTCATAAACAATAAAAATAAGAATGGCGAACGTTCGCTGCTCAACCCTCTTGGGAGAAGATCCAGTTTCTCCTATCTTGGATGGTGGGGAGAAGCTTGTGGGGAGCGCAGGTTTCACCATATGTAAGGAAAAATATATAATAGTGTGGTATGTCTAAACAAATATAGCAATCTAAACAGGAATCATGATTGGGAACTCACATTCTCCCAGTGGAAATACAGCATTGGATAGCAATAAATGCAATATGTAGACTCAGAGGTATGCAGGGGGGTCTTTCTTGATGTAAACTCCCTGATGTCAGCAGAACCAAACCCTCGGTGAAAAAAACGACACCTTTAGTGCAACATTGTATGTTCACTCTCAATATATTCAAAAAAGCAATTACTATTGCACTTACATGAGCAACATGTGCATAGACACATAAAAATCAATGCGCAGCATCAGTGTACACCATCCACCCCACTCCCAAGGTCGCGTCTCGTCACTTCCGGTCCGGCCCGTCGCGTCACTTCCGGTTTAGCGATCGATCGCAGAATTGATCCACACGGGCTCTGGGGCATTCGGGTTACACCTCTGGACTGCTGCCAGTTCACTCAACGCGTTTCGCTGGCGTAGCAGCTTCATCAGGAGTCCGATCTGGGGCCCGTGGATGGGCTGCTGGAGCTGCATAGGTAGCCAGTGCTATAACTGCAGAAAATCTAGCATCCCCCAGGTGGGGCATCCCCCAGTTTGCGTGCCCCTGCCTTAGAGGGTTAACTGTGTTGGGCTCACACAGAGTAACGTTCTCTCCCATCGCATGGTACTAGCTGAATTGGCAGAAGGGACTCTCCAGGTTCTGTTGGATGGATGCTAACTGGTCCCCCTGTCAGGCCACACTATGTGACTGAATGTACTTTTAGGGAGCTGCTGCTGCTGCTGCTGCTGTTCTCCAGATTCTGTTGGATGGATGCTAACTGGCAGTCAGTAATCGGGATGATGTTGCTGTTTCTTTCTGATTCATAGTCAGGAAGCTGCCTGGCCGCCATCTCAGGCTACTATTAATTAAGCTCGTTTGCAGTTTGCAATGGTGTTCCTGAGTCCTCTGGTGCAAAATAAATTAAAGAAATTCATTGCGGAAAATACATTTCCGCTCTTGCTGACACTGCGAGGGGCTGTGTGTTTTAGCTATGTCCCCTTTAGCACGTGTCATCAAGGAGAACATGAACAAATTAAGTCAAAAAGATGAAGTCCCTCCTTTTAGCTGGTTGTTTCTACATGGTGGGAAGAATAACATTTTTCCAGTAAGCCATTTACTGTGGAACAGGGGGGGGCGGGGGGGGGAGGGACTGTCACTTTTCTGTGAGCTACCTCTGAGAGATAAGTCAGAATGATTTACCCTGTAAATAAAGCTAGTTATTTTCTTTTACTGGAGGAATTGCCCATGTGGTGACACATCCTATGGGAGGGCATGTGGCTGTCCCTTTCCATTTATCCGCACTGTTTGTCTTTGATGAAAAAGCAACAGTGGAGAGATTAACAAGTCTGTCAGTGAGGGGACTGATATATCAAAGCTGTGGACACAATGCAGATTATTCATTTTTTACTGTGCGAAAAATGTATTTGCTTCTGCTACTAATTCCTTCTGTAAGAAACGGAAATTTACAGTACAGTATAACTGGGCCTCAAAACCTCCCTTAGATTGCAATGCATTATAGGTAACTCTAGGAACAAACATGGTTAACAAGTTAGTTCCACATTTATAATATCAAAGCAGGACAAAGTATCTGTCTTCTACCATGTACCAGAAGATGAACAGAATTTTAATAAACACAATGGGGTATCAATTTATTTATTTACTTTATACAATGTTTTACCAGGAAGTAATACATTGATAGTTACCTCTCATTTTCAAGTATGTCCTGGGCACAGAGTTATGATGACAAATACATAGTTACATTAAGTGAACATTATATACAAGACATTTGATGCACAGTAACAGATAATATACGTTATAGGCGTATGTAACAATTACAGACCAGATAAAAATGAGGAACAGCTTTAGTTTTGAAAGAACTTAGACTGGTGGCGGCTGTGAGGGTCTCCGGTAGGTTGTTCCAGTTTTGGGGTGCACGGTAAGAGAAGGAGGAGCGGCCGGATACTTTGTTGAGCCATGAAACCATGGACAGTCTTTTGGAGTCAGATCTCAGATGATAAGTGCTGCATGTGGTAGGGGAGAGGAGCTTGTTCAGATAGGTGGGTAGCTTGCCCAGAAAGTATTTGAAGGCAAGACAGGAAAGAAGAACTTTGCGCCTAGACACGAGTGATGACCAATCTAGTTCTTTGAGCATTTCGTAGTGATGTGTGTTGTAGTTGCATTGGAGGACAAAACACATATTGAGTTGTAGAGGGTATCAAGTTGGCCATGGTGAGTTCGGGTCCATGCCATATACTACGTCTCCATGGTCTATAATTGGCATTAGCATCTGCTGTGCGATACGCTTTCTGACCAGCAGACTTAGGGAGGATTTGTTCCTGTAAAGTAGACCTAGTTTGGCATAGGTTTTGAATGTCAGGTTATCAATGTGCATCCGAATGTTAAATGGGAGTCAAACCATATGCCCAAGTATTTAAAACTAGTAACAGGAGTTAGGGTGGTG
This sequence comes from Ascaphus truei, assembly GCF_040206685.1. Classification (NCBI taxonomy): domain Eukaryota; kingdom Metazoa; phylum Chordata; class Amphibia; order Anura; family Ascaphidae; genus Ascaphus; species Ascaphus truei. The sequence continues at coordinate 25,362,340 of NC_134492.1, forward strand.
TTAGCGTTGGTTGTGATCTGGAGCTCAGTCACTGGAAGCTTTAACAATTTAGCCTTGGTCCCAAATACCATTGTTACAGTCTTGTTAGTGTTTAAAAACAGTTTGTTTTGGGAAATCCAATTTTCAATGCAGAGAAACATGTGTTTTGACTCCCTATTGCTGCCTTGTTACTTTTAGGAACACATTTACGTCAAACGTAAGAAACATTTTGTTCCACATAGTGCAGATTGTTAGAAGTTAGAGTTACCTCCACCTTGAACTTGGCTGATGTCATTATGACAGAGCCACTGATTGAGCCACCTATGCTGAAGCAGGGATATCCTGAAAACCCAACTTGTTGGTGGACCGTGAGGGCTGCAGTTGGCCACCCCTAGTCTAACTGCTGCCACTGACTCCGAAGTCTCATGCTGCTGTTAATGGGGTCAGATCATAGCAAAGTACATTGATACAGAAGGAAAATAATACAGTTTTGCTTCAAAATGACCTTAATACATAGAACAAAGTTATATTTATTTGGAATAGGCATTACCAGATAGTCATAGAGAATAAGATATACCAGAGATTATTAACCAGTGGTTCACTCACCCCTAGGGTTTTTGAGAAGTGTCTCCAGAGGGTTTGCAAAAATATTATAATTATGACACAGGCAGGAAGAATGCACTAATTTCCTGAGCCCCTTGGAGGACCGCGTACTTTGCAATGTGCCAGACCGCACATATAGTATAACTGTTAATGATCGCGGGGCGGACACACGGCATTGTGGGTATGACTGTGTAAGCTCCCTCAGCGTTGACCACTATATTCCCATGGCCGGTGCGCGGTCTGCCAACAGGCCCTCGAACTCGCAATAATGCACCCCATTGCTAAATCAAAGCAAATTCAAAAACAAGTGGATTTTTACAGCCCCGGTAAAGAGAAGGGTTTGTATTACTTGGGGTGCTGGTGTTGGGGGTTTTATTGACATGGTCGGGTCTGTGTAGTCAAGAGGTTTGCAGAACAAATATTTTTTTAACAGGGGGTTCCCAATGTGAAGATGTTTGGGAACTTCTGAGATGTAGCATTCTCTTTCTCCCTTCTGTTTCATATAATCACCCCCCTGACCCTACAATTTAATTGACAAATACAAGAAACAACAGCGTTTGGCATGCAAAGCAGATTTAAAAAAAAAAAATTGACTGAGTTAAAGGATAGATACTCTGCTTATACCAGTTGTCCGACTAACCCTTCAGAATATGTAGTAGACATTGTTGCCCATATTTACTAAGCAGTGCTATTCCACAAAACGCCACCTGGACCAGAAGACACCTACAGCCCATTTAACCGAATGAGAGTTAAACAACTCAAAACAAGTTTGATGGCTGAGGTTTATACTTAGTGAAAGTCAGTATATAAATGATGTACATCTTTTTGCATTTTTGAACAGCAAGCACCCAATGGAGAGCCTCCCACTTCAGGGGGTAGTGTATGAAACTGGTTATAATACTGAACTTTCCAGCATGTTCCTCTTATAGCAAAGGGACTACAACATACATTGCTCAAGCTCTCAACCAGCCATTTCCAGCTAGTACTAAAGCCATCCATCCTTAAACTGCGCGTTCACCCTTTGAAATGATCGTATCTGCTTTTACATGAGGCGTTTCTCAAAAAATAACAAAGGTGTATTCAACAAACTCTGCTGGCTGTCGTCACCGCTGGTGGTTTGGTGTCTGAAATCTTAATTATTCCTGTCCTGGCTGACATGAGAAAACATATATTCTCATCTGATTAGCTTGTCTAGAATGAGAGGCTGAGTAGCTGTATTCACTTATGGCAGTATGTTATTAGCTGGGATCTGAGATCGAGCCAAATTATTGTTGCGTTTACACCTATAACTGTTTTTTAAATTTTTTTTATTAAAGTAGGATTTCTGTCCTTGAACTCTTCACTATCGTCACAAAAAAAGTCAAAGAAATTATTATTGTAAAGTCTACCCATCACGTATATTCTCTCAGCTCGGCATACATGCTTATGTTGTTTTGGTAACTTTAAACTGCCTATCACCTGTAAGCATCAAGGTTAATAGAACGGTCATAGAAATAGAAAGTGTTCACTGTGTAGTTGCAATTCCACCTGGGACCAAAATGAGCTAATGTCATGTTTAAGATTTTTTGTTTTACGTAATGATCATCCTTTGGTTGCTACAACAAACATTTAGAAAGTCATATCCACTTCATCTTTTGAAACAGGCTCTGACACACACCTTTTTGAGCTCTCCCCTTTGGCAACAAAGTATCACAGAACAGAACTGCTGCTGTGTTCCAAACAGCACACTGGCTATTACTCTGAAAGCTGTAACAATAATGTGTTACACTTAGTAATAAAATGTTACATATCCGCGTTGCCATGGCGACACATTTCCAGAAGCCACCAGAGACAAGGTAAGGGACTTACAGAGGCCTCTCGCGCACCCCTGGCATTTAATTGAAATGTTGTGGGGAAGAATGCGGGGCCTCTGTAAGCGCCGCACCCCCGCCCCAGAAAATTAGGTAAGAATGTAGAATGATCCAGTGTCACACGCTTTACATATAAAAATAAGAAAAAAAGAAGAAAAAAAAGGTGGAAGTAGTATTGCTGCTTTAACCCTCATTTTCAAAGAGTTGGTTTGTAAGCACAATAAATTAAATTTTTAAGAGGGATTAAACTTTCTTTGTTCCTCCCGTTTGTTTGATGTGATTGTGTTGTGATGTCAAAAAAATGTTTTCTATATTACCAAAAGAAAAACAAATATGTGCAGATATTGGGCGAGCTCGGACATGAATGAGGGACTTGTTGTGAGAAACATTATGGGAAAACCACCAGAAAGAAAAAGAAGTGCTTTCAATATAGTACCATGGATTGTGCCACTGAATTATACTATGCTTCAACTCGCTTGACTGTAAGAGGGCTTTCTCCTAGGACTTTCTCCTTCTCCTTGGGGGCAAATGTTGCGACCAAAAGGTTGAGTTTGAAAGAGTGAGAGACCTTAACAGTGAAGATGTGTGGAATGTCCCCCAAATGTTGACTCCTGGTTCCAGATTACTTAAGTCAAACCAGCCAGCCAAGGTTTTTAAATAGAGTTTGGGCCACGTAAAAACCTGAACTTGTTCAGTCTTAATGGCTCCAAGCAGGGCCGTTTTTAAGACCTTCGTAGGCCCTAGGCACTTTTATTTCAAGAGGCCTGTGTGTCCGATATTTTGACTAATTTTTAGGCAAATTTCATCATTTGCTTGTTTCTTTCGATACTAGCGATATTTGGCATCGATACTTTTGTTTCGATATTTAAAGGTATCGATACTTCGAAGGCATTTTAAATAAAAATTTGCTGTTTGCCCTTATTTTGTGATTTATTTTTGTTTAGGTATTTTTTCAAGTGAACTATTGTAGGCCCTAAAAGGTTCGTAGACCATAGGCCCTGTGCCTAGGCGGCCTAATGTGTAAAGCGGCCCTGGCTCCAAGGACAACTTCAGCCAGCATTTCAATCTGTTGTTTTATTTTTACATCCTGGGCAAACTGGAGCCAGATGGCAACATTACCTCTCGGCCACTCCTACAACTACTTACATGTACTTATTTCTGTGTGCGGAATGTTGAACCGGTGGCCTATAGTACAGTATAGTACCTTACCTTATGATGTGATGAATTGGACTATAAAGGCAGCATCATTAAGCTTTTTTTGTGACCGAATGCTTTGTATGAGACATCTTTACACCGCTTTCCTCTTCCATCCTAGCCAGCTCATAGAATATATGTATTTAAGTACTTGGAATAGTTACAATTGACCCTGTATCAATAGGGGTTTATAGCAATCTAAGAAGTCAAATTAGTAGGGATTCGTCTGCACTTAACCCGTAAACAGTGGCTTCAGGGTATTGCTTTGTGTCTCTGCAGCCAAAACCCAATTTTACAAATAATTTCTGGGGGTTTAATTTTGCACCACTGTGTTTAATCATTTGCAATGAGGGAACATTTCAGCCAGCATCGACAAAGTGTTGTAGGCTGAATGTATTTCACTCTTGGCAATTTGTATGTAATTTGTGCTAAATTCCTAATCTAGTTTACATGTAAAAATGCAATTTACTAGATTTATATTTAAGAAATATGTCACAAATATCATAATCACATACTAATCTCCGCCCCGTTCCCCCCCTCCCCTCGTGCCCTGTGTTGCTACTCTCTCATCCTTTTAGACCAGTGGTTCCCAACTCCAGTGCTCAAGACCCTCCCCCCCAACAGATCAAGTTTTAATGTTATCCCTGCTTCATCACAGGTGGTCATCCAGTAGCTCAAGTAATCTTGATTGAGCCACTGATTGAGCCACCTGTGCTGAAGCTGGGATATCCTTAAAACTTGACCTGTTGGGAGGTCTTGAGGATTAGAGTTGAGAACCTCTGTATTAAGTGATTAATGTGCTATCTTAGGAGGATATTATTATGATACACATTTGTGTCTATTTAGGACGTTTCTGGTAGCCTACCTTTATGTAACTCAAAACATGACTACTAATACACCATTGGAATTTGTTTATGAATTATTTTAAAGATGTAGGTGGTGATAACATTACCACTGATATAATTACAAGCAATGGTATAAATATTTTTATATGTTTTTTTTTTTTTTTAATAATACAATTTCATTAAAGTTTAACCTCTTGTAGATTCATTTGCAAGTAATAAGGGCACAAGCCACAGTGGCTAATATATCTTAAGCAGTTTATTCTTTCTTTTTGAAGGTCTAAGCTCTAACAAGAATGCAATCTATTTGGGGCAGGGCCTCTTTGTACTTGCAACGTTCTACGTACAGCGCTACATACATTGTCAGTGCTGTAAAAGCAACACATTGTCTTATTATTAAATGAGACTATGACCCTTTTTCTGTCTCGGTCTGTAGGGTGATCAGTGACAGCGAAACTTGAAAACATTCTCGTCTGCTCTTCTTTATGACATCCTTGTTGAGTCTAGACAACCTTAAGCATACTTGTCCACTTTTTTTCTGAAGGTTAAGTTGACCTAACAGGTGCTAATTGTGTGTTCCTTGTGGAGATCTGTCCATATAAGAGGCATTTGTAAGCAAACAAAAAAAAAAGCCACTTAAAGTGCAAAGGCGATCTCTGTCCCTAGTGCTTCATTGTAGACCTAAGGCATCTTTTATTACCCATGTGGAATTATCCTATCAAGAACCACGAGTCTTGTGTCTTCCTCTGGGAAATTCGGAGGCTTAAAGTCACAAAAAGAAAATTGTCACGACTAAGGGACAGGGTCTTGTGATCAATATTTGGACACTTTGTAGAAAGGGCTGAGGTTAATGGAGCCAGGAGCTCTAAGCAAATATTGTTGGTGTGTGAGCCTAGAAGAGGGGGCAGCCACTACTAAATATTATGCATGCCACTTAACCTCTTTAGGGCTGCATAGGCGTACAACGTCTGTGTTGTAAGTCCCTAGAGAACCGAAGGAATTAAAGTTAAAAAAAAATGTATGTTCTATTAAAAAAAATAAAAAGCAACTATGTGGTGAAAAAATATATGGCTTTTTTACCCATTGACACTTTGTTTTTTTTATTTGTTGTACACTGTACAGTAGAGAGGTTTTATCACTTTTTTACCCACCATAACTTATATAATGTATTGTTGAAACCTATTCCAACATTCAAATTGCAAATAGGGTTGCCAGGTGGCTTCTCTAAAAATACCGGACACAACATACCTCGAGCGACGTGTGCGCCACCTAGAACTGCAGGGCGGCAGACTGGAGAGGAGACAGAGGAATTTGTTCTTGGCAGACGACGGCCGCGTCATGTGAGCGGTTCAGCCAATGAGGGCGAACCACTCATGGCCACGTCTCCCAGTCTCCTCCGCTTCTCTCCTCTTCTGTGTCCTCTGTTTGTTCAAGATGCCGCTCGGCGGCAGCACAGGGAGACGTCACCAGATCGCGCTGCCGCCCAGCGGCATCTGGTATAATCAAAACCTAAGAAGGACAAACAGCAGCCATATTTTTTCCAGTTCACATTAGCTTACGAAATGTAGCCGGGTGGCTACTGTGATGGTAGGGGCCCAGAGACCAGCATATTAAAGGTTAAGCATGGTCTCCGGCCCTGTCCATCTGATGGATGTGTAGGATTACCCTGCACATCTATGTAACTGTGGCTCATGTGGCCAGTATGTAAAGTGTTAAATGTAAATATATGTAGTGCAATGTTAGATGTATTTCTTTGTTTCCTGGGCATGTTAGGTTGGTAATAATATTACCCAGTCTGCAGTCCCAGAAATATGGGTTGGGCTGGTACCACAGAGGGGTTTGTAAACAATGGAGGGTGGAGATGGGCAGTCCTCCAATCTAGGAGCCGTTGGTCCAAAGAGCAGAGTCATTGTCTGCCCAGACAGAGAGGCGCCTATGTAACCAGGAGATAGCAAGATGGCACTGAATAGGCAGGTGGGCGCTGTTCTCATTGGCTGGTTCATAACTCCTGCGCGCCTCCCTGTCACACCCCCAGCCTGGATTGGCCAATACAGATGAGCCCTTGCCCTGTGATTGGCTCCCCACGAAGCATCCACGCTGGGTTCGGTCCCTGCCCCATTCTCCATGATTTCCTATGGAGACTGGGAACCTAGAAAAGCAGCGAGTCCACAGTTCTCTCCTGGGCAGGCGTGCAGATAAATTAAGTGGTGGTCTCTTTTTAAGGCACTTCGAGGCTGCTTATACACCGAGCAGGAGATTTGAACTTGCCTTGCCCCAACTTGTATCCAGCGCTGCCTGGATACTCTGGACCTACTGCAGAAGGGGAAGCTGCTCCTGGAAACTCATTTCATTGGAGCCGGACACCTAAGCGATTGGGATTCCCTCTGTATTTTTCTGAGGTTTGTGAGTATAGCTCTGTTTTAATATTGTGCTACGTCTGTTAGCTCTGGCTGAAATAAACACCTGCTTATTTAATCACTGTGTCCTGTTTGGTACTTGACCCGTGAAAGAGGCCTGGTCTCCCAAGACAGCTACCACTGTGAAATGTAATGCAGGCATAGTGACCAACGGGACAACTTTCTATCAGATTGATTTCAGATCAAAGCGAGGCAGATCTTTTGATTTTCCATTGACTTGCACTAGGTTACAGGAACTTTTTCAGGGAAAAAGAAGACATGATATATTGCTAATCTAAAAAGAAGCTAGGTAGTTGAGGAAATTTAGGGTGCTCAAAACCCAGGTAATTTCATGCAAATTCAGCAATAAAACACTAACCCTGGAGATACCAGTGGGAGTGGGTAAACAAAGACTTGTAAGTTTTCAAACGACTTGGGTCACAACTTAACCATAGCATAGCATAAAGCCCACTCACGTCATCTCCAGGGGTGGTTGTTGGCGTGCCAGCCAAAGGGAATCCGAGATCCAGGTACAGCATACAGAAAAAAACGAATGGCGCACAGCCAGGGAGCCAGGTGTAAAGCAAGAATTTTACCTTTAATCAGTGCATGGTAAGAGACAAGAGACAAGATCACCCCTAGGGGGACAAGGCTGGAACCTCCTACGCGTTTCGGACCAACGGGTCCTTTATCAAGGACTCCTTGATAAAGGACCCGTTGGTCCAAAACGCGTAGGAGGTTCCAGCCTTGTCCCCCTAGGGGTGATCTTGTCTCTTGTCTCTTACCATGCACTGATTAAAGGTAAAATTCTTGTTTTACACCTGGCTCCCTGGCTGTGCGCCATTCGTTTTTTTCTGTAATCTAAAAAGAAGAAAGAATTGGTGAACATGTGGTTCCAAACATCTGAGGCACAGAAAGAGTGAAATGTTGGGGTGGAGGTTTAATGGGTTCCTCCGTTTGCTTGCACCAAGTCACACAAATACTAACAAACGGTGTTCAAACAACGTATTGACTTTATTAAAAAACATAAAAAACGGGAAAAAAGCCCTTAGGTCTAAAACCAATGGGGCTGAAAATAAAATCGCCAACCAGTCCTTAGGATATCGTTTGCAGGGCGCGTGGTGCGCAGCTCACTCAGCCCGCGTCCGGAAAGAAAAGATACCATTCCGCGTGTGAGCTCACATGTGGCCGTGTGAGTATTGTAATTTTATCCCTTTATTCACCTAACCCTCATCACCTTTATTTTAACAGGAGTATCCCTTGTATTTACATTATTCTGATGCGGAGAGGATAGAGATACCTCCCTCAGGATTGCACTCACATCTGCCCGTGTGAGTGTTTGCAGCATTTTTTCTGCTTTTCATATACTCCCTTTTACCATTCAAAATTTAACCATTGATCTTTTGATCTGTATTGTCCCTAAACATTCTGTGTTGTCCATTTATTTGTAGTGGAACTTCGCATTTGACGGTAGCCGGACATCTGAAGAATCCATCATCAAGACCCGAAGAAAAGAAACTTCGCACCAGGAAAATCCAGAAGAAAGAAAGAAAGAAAAGAAACCTTGATGTGACAGCATTTACACAAGGCCGTGTAAGTGTTTATGTTATTACACACTCCATTGTCCTTACGTTTATTAGCCCGGGAACTCACACTCCCGAGCTGAATAATTTGTTACCATTTACTATTTTCCTTACTTGTAACAAGTGTAAGGCCCTGATCCACAAAAAGGTGCTAAGGTTTTAGCACGCCTCAACTCTCATTTTCATATGAAGGAGAGTAAAGTCATGTTAAAGCTTAGCACTCTTGTGTGGTTCTAGGCTTAAGTCTCTTATAAGCGTTTTTAAGGCACTTCAAGCATTCTTGAATGTTTTTGACATTATGACCCCATCACCTCAGCTGGTTTACTGTTTCATGTATCTACTACTTCTAGCAATTGCTCACAATCATTCCTCTTTTGCAGCAAAGGGGTTAAGTGGAGCTCTTGCTTATTTAAAATGTTTTCATGGAGGAACTGTTACATTTATGAAAGGAAACCATACATTTCGGGAAAGCTTGGAGAGATGACTCACAGATTTGTTTAGTGTGCCCTCACACCCTGCATGGGTGGCACATGGGGGGGGAAAGCATGTCTGCGTGTGTTTCAGCCTGAGCAAGTGGTGTAGCTAGACATGCGCGGGCCCCCGGGCAAAAAAAAATTCAGGGCCCCTGTTGACGGACGTTCACAGAGGTACACACTTGGAGTCGTTTATAATGTGAAATTATAATAAGGCTTTATTGTGCCTTTTCCTTTTCATCAGGAAATTTATCCAAACACAGGGGGGGAACAAAGCTTCTATTCACTTGGAAGTATTTCTAGTGAAACACTATGCAATAATTCACATCTCCCTTAGTCAAGCAGTTCTCGCAGCCCCAAACACATAGCATGCAATAAGCAGATATAAGCAGTCTTTTAAGAATGAAAGTCTTATCTGTTCCTTGTGGTTTGGAGGGAAAATCTTCACTGTTCCTGCTTCAGCTCCCTTGTCTCCAGGGTTGGTCAGCATACAGGTTTAAAAGTTTTCCCTGTGTATTGTAAGCAGCTCTGCTGTTTCTTCTGGCAGGGCTTAAGACTGTTGTGAGAGTCAAAGACAATCTCTGCTCTCTCTCCCAAGTTCAGCTCTCAGTCACAGCTAAGGAGTTCTCACTTCCTGTTTCAAAAGACAGGCTTTCTAAGCCATCTAATCAGGCAGGTGGTGTTTTGTTAATTGACTACCAGCAGTTAACCACCACACTGCTGGATTAGAGGCACATTACCTGAACAGGGATAAGTCCCCTGTTACATACCTCCCCTGTTTGTGGGAAGCTCGGGCTTACCACGGCCAAAGCCCATCCTTCCACTCTCATTCGAGATCTTTCTGTGACTTGAATGAGAGTGGATGGAGGAAGAGAACCCTCTGTCCCGCTGGGATTGGAGCCCTTTCTCTCAGTTTATTTTTGTCTCCTCCCGAAGGTGCTTGAGATCAGCACTCCTCAGTCGCTCGAGGAGGACTTTTTCCACGTAAAGTCTTTTTATCTCGTGCGCGGTCATGAGATTTCTGTTGCATCGGGCACTCCTCTTTTTGTAGACAAAGTGTATGGCAACAGTTGTAGGGCCGCTAGGACTAGCCCTTAGAGTTTTCTGCTCTTTAAGCGGTCTTTCTGCAGTTTCTCCACAACATGGAGTCGCCAGTTCAACTTCTTTGGGACCGAGTTGCACCTCCACCTCCTTTTCCAGAGAACGTCCTATTATTTCAGCTTCCTCAGCTAAGGACTCTTCTGGTTTTGATTCTGCACTCCTACCTCTGTTTGTTGCCTGTTGGGCAGCTGTAGGTTTGGCTAGTGCTTTCTTAGGTGGCGCAAACTTCGTAATTTTGTTTTGAAGTTGCATGGAGTCCCCAACTCTCACTGTACCCTTGTCCTCACGGGCATTACTGTGGGATACTGGTGCTTTCTCTGAGTCTGTATCAGAGTCTCCTTCATATTCTGGAGCTCTGTAATTTTTGTTGCCTTGTGGCGCACTATGAACTTCTTTGCTTGGGCCACAGTTACTTGTTTCAGTTTCTGGACCTTCTTGTGCTCCCTTTTGTGCCACGTCACCTGGGTTCTAAACTTGGCTTTTAGCGTTGCTTTGGTGATGCTCAGGGTAGCCTTCAGTTTCTCATGCTGCTTTGCGGGGACATACTGGGTCATCAGACGTTCTTGCAGCACTTGAATTTCTTTAGCAGCCTGCAGCTTTTCTTCCTGCAGCGTTTGCTGCTTCTCCTCAACATACTAGAGGTGTGTACGCAGACCTTGCAGTTGGTTCTGCAGTCGCTGCTCTGCTTCAAACTTTTCCTTGACTTCTTTTGTTAACTGAAAATTTTCTTCTTTCAGTTTTAAGTTTTCTGTTTTTAATCTTGAATTTTCTCTTTTTTCAGTCTCTGTATTCTTCAGGGCTTCTTTGCAGTCCTCCTTCCATTTACGCACATCTGCCTTGAGAATGACAATCTCCTGGCGTGAGACTTCCTTCTCTAGGTTGAGGGTCTGAAGCTCCTTCTGAGAGACTTTGAGAACTGTACCAAGATTACCAATAGTTTCTTTAGCAATGTCCAGCTCCTCAGTGAGACTGTGTAGTTCCTTTCTGGAAACTTCCAGGTCTGTGCGGCAGCTGTTGGTCTCATGATGTGAGGCATCAATCTCTATAAGAAGAGTGTGAACCTCTTGCTGGAAGACTGTCATCTGCTTCAGTGCCTCCTCATACTTCCGCTTTAGCCACCATTTTAACAGATTGGCTCTGCTTTTCATCCATGGCGGAGATAGTAGCCTTTGCAGTATCTAGCTCAGTCTTGAGATCCTCCAATTCGGTCTTGGCCGCAGAATAAATTGCGAGCACAGTCTTCTGTAGCTCAGCATTATTTTTTCTCTCTCTTCCTAATTCTTCACAGAGCAGATCACAGTCATGCCTGGCAATTTTCAGGGCATCTTCAGGGCTGGTCAAGGGATCGTCACTTACTGGTTCCGGCTCCGCTTCCCTGGGATGACTAGTTGAGGGTTCCACACTGCTGGATTAGAGGCACATAACCTGAACAGGGATAAGTCCCCTGTTACAGCCCCATTATGAGTGAACTTATTCCATAGATTCAGGAGTTTCCATTGCCTCCCCCCTGCCCTCCCCCACCCCCCAGTGGTGTTGACCCTGCTAGCCCCTCCAACCCTGCTTTTACACCTCCTCACTCTGCTCTATTCACCCCTCTCTCCTCATGTATTTCTCTTCCCCCTCTTACACCCCCTCCCTCACACTCCCTTTTCCCTCTCAAACTCTCCCCCCTCTGCTATAATTCAGTAACTCCCCCCCCCCCTTCCACATTCAATACAGCTCCCTCAATCCTCCCCTCCACCTCCTGTCCACACACAAACAATCCCCCCTCCCCCCCCCACACACACACAATTCCCCCTCTACAATACAGTACCCTCACCCATACACAAATTAGAATAACCACCTACACACACACTACAATAACATCCCCTCCCCGCCACACACAAGTGGTTGAAAAACACTGGTGTACAGTATAGTGCACAGTATCTTCTTCTTTTAATACAGATAACTATGGACAATTGTGTAAAGAATGACACAAACTATTAAAAAAATGCTCCAATAAAAAGATTGTTATCACGTGTTACCTCAATTGCTTGCACTGAGGTATACACAGCACACTGAGACACTGAATCACACAAAGCACACTGAGACACTGAATCACACACAGCACCCTGACAGACACTGAAGCACATACAGCACAAGACACTGAAGCACACACAGCACACTGACAGACACTGAAGCACAAACAGCACACTGACAGAGCAAACTGTAACTGACACATTTACACACAAACACACACAGCACACTGACGGATATTGAGGCACACTCAGCACACTGACAGACACTGAAGCACACACAGCACTCTGACAGACACTGAAGCACACACAGCACACTGACAGACACTGAAGCACACACAGCACACTGAAAGAGCAAAATGTAACTGACACATTTACACACAAACACACACAGCACACTGACAGATATTGAGGCACACACAGCACACTGACAGACACTGAAGCACACACAGCACACTGACAGACACTGAAACACACTCAGCACACTGACAGAGCAAACTGTAACTGACACATTTACACACACAAACACACACAGCACACTGACAGATATTGAGACACACAGCACACTGACAGACACTGAAGCACACACAGCCCACTGACAGCCACTGAATCACACTCAGCACACTGACAGACACTGAAACACACTCAGCACACTGACAGAGCAAACTGTAACTGACACATTTACACACACAAACACACACAGCACACTGACAGATATTGAGACACACAGCACACTGACAGACACTGAAGCACACACAGCCCACCGACAGCCACTGAATCACACTCAGCACACTGACAGGCACTGAAGACAACACAGCACACTGACAGACACTGAGGCACAAATAACACATTTACAGAGCAAACTGTAACTGACAAATTTACACACAAACACACACAGCATATTGTCACACTGAAGCACACTGACAGACTGAAACACACACAGCAAATTGACACACACATGCACAACAGACTGACACAAACACACACACACAGCAAACTGACACACAAACAACCAACTGACACACAAACAAACACAGCAAATTGACACACATACCTTCCGACAGCAGCACATGGTAATTCCTGCTCCTGATGTCACGGAGAGCAGGGGCGGGCAGAGCTCTGCAGCTCTCTGCCTCAGTTCCGCCCCCTCACTACCCACAGCTCCCGGTCCAGCTTTGATGTAGTGCTGTGAGCACAGGAGTGGGTCTGCTGGCAAGCAGCTGTTAAGGGAATCGGTGGAGGAAGGGGGTCCTGACTTCTGTGGTCGTTGTCTAGAAGGCTGGGCCAAATGTCCCTGCTCTCCCCCCTGTCGGCAGCCCTGAGCGGGCCCCCCAAGATCACAGGCCCCCAGACTTTGCCCAGGCTATAGCTACCCCCATGGCCTGAGCACTCTCAGCACAATCACTCCCTCTTAGGCTGAGATTTTGTGACATTGATTTCTTTTCCATAGCACAAATTAGCCGGAGAGCTTTGTGAGAGTTGTTTATACAGTCTGATTTTCAGCTGCTCATCTACAAGCACTTGTGAGAATATGAATAGATTCATTTTCAACTGACATTGATTCTTGTGAGAGAAAATTCTTCATCTGAAGTAAAACATTTGTAGATTGATACTTAGTTTTCTTGCCACCTATCTCCGTCGATGCCCAAATGGACTTGTACTGCAGCACAAAGCTGTATCTGGTCTCTCTGTGCAAGTACTTATTCTCTGTCCTGAATACCCAAGGTCACACACACTGCCCCAGTAAGGTTAACAGGCTGTAAAATAATAGATACTGGTTTTATGTGGCTAATCATTTACTGTGGTTCCTGCTTTAGTTGAATGTAACACTCTGTGGCATTATGAGAATCACCCTTTCCTTGCACACACATAAGCTCCTCTTTACATTGGCTTTATGTGGGACTTTACATTTCAATCCTACAGTCAATTCTTACTTCTTGCCTTGTAGAGGGAGTCTTGCCAAGATGTAGTCGTGTTTGTGTGTGTGTGTGTGTGTATATATATATATATTGCACATATTCCAGGCCAGGGGCCCAAGTCCTACTCCCCTAGGTGAACTATATGATAGGTCGCTAGCGGAAAGCTTGGCAGATGTCAGACACTATGACACAACACATATTATTGAATAACGCTCCTACAGTAACACATTGGTGATTCTCAGTTGTGAGACTCATAAACGTATCACGCAAAACAGTTTATACAACAATACACTAACATGTGAGTCGCTGTGCCATTGTCTCTCAATGTTAGTCCCAATGACCCCGTGTTATTAAGGGAGTCTTTATTGGTGCCTCACAGGTAACAGTGACGTGATCCTCATGGTCTTGGCAGTGCTGCTCTCTCGTGCTCCGCTGGGGACTCTTAATCTTTCGTTCTTTAGCCCCTCCCCCCTGGGGAAACAATCATATCAAACCTCTCTTGGATTTTCAGTCATTGCCTCTAGAGCCTGTCCATCAATCACAGGTATCCCTACAAGGGGGCTACATAAAGATATAAAACAAAGCTAAACCATTAATCCACATAACATCTTTGAGATATTGTTTGCAATTCTGGGTCAATATAACTATGAATAAGATGAGTATCTTATCCAATTAGAATTTATGGTGGAATTTGGTGGACATATGTATTTTTTCAACCTCATCTACTATAACTATGTAACCGTATCTACTATCTTTAAAATGTGTTTCATATTACGAGCTATGTGCAAAAAAAGGGGTGTGTTAATAGCGCTGATGCTCTAAGATACTAATTAGTGTTACTATAATACTGTGATATGTAACAAGAAAAAACATATACATATAAGCCAGGCTTGGTTCAATAAAATCAGCGCACCCCAAAAAGTGAAAGCAATGAAAAGCAAAATAGTGAAGCATGTCCTTGCAACTGTATAAAAATATAGGGGTTGGTGAGGTATGCACTTACGTCTAAGTGCCTGTACCCAGGCACGTAAAGGTTTCTTTTTCTCTCAGCTTGCACATGAACACAGAGGAGCTCGGAAGCCTTTGTAAATTAAAAGTCCAACTTTTATATAAAAGACAGGTTCACACTTACATAGACGGAATAAGTGTTTTAGAGGGGAACCAGCTACAAATGCACAAACTCTCTCCGTGGACTGCAACCTTCAGCGTTCCCGCCGGCGTCCTGCATCACTTTCGGTGGTTCACTGCGCTCTCTCCAAACTGGTCCCCCCGGCAACCCTACGCATCTCGAAGGGCGTTCCTTCTTCCTCAGGGGGTTAGTGCGTGCTGTGCATGTGTTGTAGTTAGATTGTAAGCTCTTCGGGACAGGGACTCCTTTTCCTATTATCTACTTTTATGCTGAAGTGCTTATTCCTATTATGTCCCGTGTATTACTGCTGTAACGCGCTATGTACATGGATGGCGCAATATAAATAACGACGTACATACACGCGAGTTTGTGTTTGATTCATATATGAAACGTCCTAACCAACACAATACCTCAACCTCCTTTCCACTTAAAGTATGACTTTGTAAATGCATTTACACATTAGTATTAACATGTTGCATGCAAAGGATTTGCTACTGTTACAATATTTATCTTTTTTGGAAAAGCGTTTCCATGTAATTTTGTTAAACCGATAATATGTTAATCCTAAACAAACAAGTACCTGAGCACAGGCCGGCATTCAGAGAAGGTTCAAGTTTCCTATAAACGTGAGTTTAGATTAGAAGGCGGTATAGCTAGGCCCTGCTGTCTATGGCTGTATTAATTCATAGATGTATGCACCGAACCCCTCATGACTTGCTCTTTGGGTGGTCCTAGATAAATGTGGAGTAGCCTTCAGTAGCCTGCAGGCATAATTGGCATGCATGCTGTTGTATCAAAGATAGCTTAATAAAGCATTACATATATCAGTGCTTCCATATTTTATTACCTAACCCAGTGCATATGGTCAGCCTGTAATTAACTTCAGCTGTGTTTTTGCTTGCTGTTTAAGGATAAAGTATGAGTTTCGCTGTGAATTCTTTGAAATGGAATAATGTGATGCACTCAGAGATAAAGAGCCAGTAATTAATCCCAGAAGTCTAGTGTGTGATTGTAATGTTCCAGGTGCAATGTATTCCTTCATTATGGATTATTTCAATGTAGATATTTCTTGTGTCAAAGCCTTGAGATCAATGCTGGCGTGTCTCTGAGAGGGTATGTATCTATGGGACTCTAACGCCATGCAGGACAGGGTTGGAAAACGCTTTGGTGGTTTACTTCTGAATTGTCCAATGACCTAAATAAATTATATTATGTGCTAAGAAGTGATATTTTCATAAATAGACTTGGCTTCAAAGACTACTGATACTACAAATTAATTCAAAGTATTAATAAAAAGGACTCAGTATTCTTACACTAATAGAAATAAACTTCAATATTTTAATGTATAATTGATACTATATGCATACAAAATAGTCTTCACTATATTTAGTTTATATAGACTAAAAATGCAAACACAATACTAATATAAGTACTTTTCCTAATGTAGCCCTGGGTAAGTTTGGGCTATGATTCTTTCTCCTCCTGGCAGCCAGGAGTAATCATGCTGTGCAGTGAGTCAGTGAAGATAGAGTCATCAGGCTCTGTGTCCAATCACAGCGACACAGGGGTGGGGCTTATTGGAACTACTTACTGCATAGCACTTCATGAATTTAGTCAGTTGTCTCTACTCTTGAGAGAGACTGGTCCACCCTATCTGGACTGGGGAGGGCTCAACTAGTCTGAGGCCCTCCCTTAGGGGAGCGGAGGGGGATCGTTCCTCTTATCTCGCTAGAAGATAAGGGAAGAGCACGGACAGCTTCTAGAGCCCTGACTAGGAGTGATTGTCCAGGAACTTCCTTCGGGTGATAACCTACTGATGTGCGGCTGAAGCACCCTACTGTGAGATGGGCTGCCTGCCATGCATTGGTCAAATAAAGTATTCTTATGATTCAAACAACTTCTTGCCTGAGACTGGACTCTATCAGGAAGAAGCTGAAAGAGAGTCTCCATCAGAGGGTCTTCCCTACAAGCCTGGGGATCTCAACAACATCATCTGTGATACTAACACGCATATGTTTCTTGGAACGGAATGCAGTACAGATGCAGCGGACGTTATTCGAACATTTACCTGAGTAAATGTTGCGTTATGCCGCGTGGTATTGCGAGATGGTCCGCTGCAGACTATAATGGCCCATCGGATTAACACAGCAGGGGTCCATGCATAGGAGATACCAGCACCCCATAACGGGGTCTGTATCTTGGGAAGTAGGGGGTCCCCGGACCTGAAACCAATGCGGTTCACCTCTGGAGACCCACTGCTACATTACTGTAATGTTTAAAAATATATATCTAGTCAGCACCAATACACAATCCACCCGTGCCCCCACATACTGTAAAACCAATATTTATTTTTATAGACACAGGATTAATATCACAGGCTGGCGGGGGTTCCCGGGTGGTCCCGATGGGTGTCCACAAGCCCCGGGTGGTCCCCGCTAGGCTCTGTGACCTCGAGGTGGTCCCGTGGGTCCCTGCGGGCCCCAATGGTTTCCATGGTGGTCCCCGCGGGTGTCTGGGGGTTCCCACGGGTGTCTGGGGGCCCTTAGGTGGTTCCCGTGGGTCCCCAGGGCCCCCACAGCTATGGGGCCCACGGTTCTTCCCTGCATATGTCCCCGGTGGTCAGGTGGTCCCTGTGGGCATCAGGGGGTCCTCGGGTGGTCACGGTGGGTCCCCGCTGGCCTGTGGTACCATTCCTGTATTTAAAAAAATAAAACATGGCCTACATTTCAAGAAATACACCCCTCCCACCCACCACCCCCCTTCAAACACATACAGTAATGGGCAAAAAAACTATTATCCAGATATGGATAATAGATTATTTGCCCATTATTAAACACAACATTAGCCATGCAGTATAAATAAAGTAAATAAAAACAGTTCTACTTACCCCATGCAATATGAAGGTTATCCTCGCCCGCATACTGCATCCTCCGTTGCCAGAAAGCAAACATAGCAAAATACATTCTAATGGCCCCTAGCCCTTTAATCACCATAGCGGTTAATAACCGCTATAGTAATTAAGGGGTTAACCCACCCTGCCCAGCTACCCACCCGGGAGGTCTAACCACCCACCCTGGAACCACTATACCCACCCTGTACCCATTGATTGTTATAGTAGTACAATATAATATGGGCATGATAAGCTATTGTACTATAGCAGTCAATGGTCACTCTAATACAAAAGCATGACTATCCAAAATACACAATAATAAAACCTACAGTATACAACAAGCACCTAAACCCCCAAACTGTAAAATTAAAATAGGCAATCAATTACATAAATAAAACCACTAGCCAACCAATCAAAGAAATAAAACCACAAGCCAATCAATTAAATAAATCACACCACTAGACAATCAATTAAAGAATTCACACCACTAACCAAACAATACATTCCATAAATTAAAGCAGTAACACATCAATTAATTAATACATCCACTAGGCAACACATAAATTAAACCATTAGCCAACAAATTACAGTACATCATTAAATAAAAACGCCAAACAATCTGTAAAAAAAATACAAATCAGAACAAGCCATCACAACAGTATACTGTTAAAGCCGTAACCAACACATCAGTTAATTAATGCATCCACTAGGCAACACATAAATTTAATTTAGCCAACAAATTACATCATTAAATAAAAATCGCTAAACAATCTGTAAAAAAATACAAATCAAAGCAAGCCATCACAATTAAAGACAATTTAATCAAAACAGTAAACATACATAGAAAATATAACAGTCAACAGAAGAAATGCATTTGCCAAAAAATGCATTGGCTATTACTGTATTCATCTGTACCATAAACAGGTACAGATTAATACATTAGCAGTCAGTGGACATTGAAAAACATAGAAATAGAAAAATCCAATCCAAAAACATGTAAAAATAAAAGTACATACATTCAATATTTATCTTACGAAGCGTTGGACCTCCAAATCCCGGGGAATCAGCAAGCTCTCCCCCGGAGACGTCACGAAACACAATCCGATGCCATCCACAGTGAAGATCCGGACAAAATTCTTCTTTCTTTATCTTTGACCATTTCATTCTTTTCTTTATCTTCTTTCTTTTTCTTCTTTCTTTTTCTTCATCTGTCAATCCAACCCCATGTTAAACCCACGATGCTGACGCGCCGGCTTCTTGAGCTCAAATGAGCCGTCACGGCCTTAAATATAGCCTATGATGTCACATTTGATTGGCAAATGGTTCTCACGCCTGTGATTGGCTGTGAGAATCATGTGCCTTTTTTTTTTTCAATTACGTCATTTAAAGGGAATGAAGCCAGTCAATCAGAATGGCTGTGCTTCATTTCCCTTTAAGATGATGTAATTAAATCTAAAATGGCTGCCCTCACGTGGTACTTCATCCAATCAGATTGTGGGAACTATATCCCCAATCTGATTGGATGAAGTACCACGTGAGGGCAGCCAT
Source organism: Ascaphus truei (assembly GCF_040206685.1). Lineage (NCBI taxonomy): Eukaryota > Metazoa > Chordata > Amphibia > Anura > Ascaphidae > Ascaphus > Ascaphus truei. Next base: position 25,381,862 of record NC_134492.1, read on the forward strand.
TTTAGATCCTCTTTTGTAGGAGTTGATTTTCCTTATTCTCATTCTCTTATGCCTAACTTTACTCCATCTATTCTGAATGCTCTCAGTTGGTCTGATTTAGCATGGTGATATGACAAAAAATGTCTACTTATAGTGGTTAATACCTAGCCTTTATTCCTATCTTGTATGGGCCGGAGGAGAGACAGCAAGGTGAGTAGGAGGAAACAGAGAGACAGCAGGGAGAGGAGGCGACAGATGAGATGAGTAGGAGAGGAGGGAGTGTAGTGTGCACAGAGAGGAGCAGACAGTAAGGCAGGGAGTGCAAAGAGAGGGAAGGAGAGAGTGCAAAGAAGAGCAGGGCATGATGCAGGAGAGAGTAAGGGGGGGAGGGGACAAGAGGCAGCAAGTCATTACAGGGAGGGGTGAAAACAAAGAGTAATGTTTCATTAAAAACCTTTAAGATGTACTAGATCGGCCTATGTCACATTGGGTACAGCTAGTTTATGTTTGATACATTTTTGTATGATAATTTGAGTGCACCTCAAATGGTATTTCTCTTTCCTGTCTTTGGATGTTCGATATATTTTTATATCCTGTATGGAATTATTAATTTGGAATGAATGAACTGTTAAAACAATGAGAACATTGCTATTAAATTTAATTTGTAGGCAAATTGAACACCAGTTCAGAAATCTGACTTTACGAGGAGCTGGTAACTCAGGGTACAAGTAAAGTAGGTTTGTGTAGCACCATGAAAGCTGATAGCTTAATAACTAAAAGCTAGTCACCCGCAGACATTTACATTGCCTTTAAAAGGCTCACGTTAGCAGTGGAGAGAAACGGGTCTCAATGTTTCAGTAGTTAATACTGTAACAGATACGGAATGTTCATCACTCAAGGAATCAGAAAGCCAATTCCACACATGTGGTCCCTGGTTATATTGAGCTATAAAAGGGGTGATACTGTGTTTGAACTTGAAACTATTGTATTATTCTATAAAGAACAAAAAAAGGTTTTATTATATATAATATAATATTTATTAAATAAAGGTTTATTATTCTAATTGTTATTGAAGAAAAATATTGTATTAAAAATACGTAGTAAATGTTAAAAGGAAGGGGGGATATAAATGTGTTTGCATATAGTGAGACTGTCCACCAATGAGGGATGTGGTCTTACAGTAACCCTCCTAATTACTGAGAGGAGTCACAGAGGTGTCAGATCGCTGACCTGTAACTCAAGCTGCCTTCCAATGAGTGAGAGAATTACTTTTTAAAGGTTACACTTTATTAAATCTAAAAACACATTTAAATTATAAACGATGATATAGCAATCTGACCAAAGATATACATAAAAAATAGAACAAAAAACACGTGGAACATAACATAAGTTATATATTAAAGTTCAATTTAAACTACCATTTTGAGATAATTAGATAAAATAAACATGCCAAAGAAAACAATATTTTTTTATTACGTTACCTTTCAAATGAGTATTGCCATATTAAAAACAAGAAGAAAGGTGAAGATGTGTAGCATTGCCTCGGTTTCCAACTCCCAATGAGACCGGAAAAAATAATAAGGTGAGCACTCAAATAAGCAACAGGTCAGGTTTATTGCAGGGTGGTGCAGCAAAGGGACAACAGAGCAACACGAACGTTCGTGTTGCTCTGTTGTCCCTTTGCTGCACCACCCTGCAATAAACCTGACCTGTTGCTTATTTGAGTGCTCACCTTATTATTTTTTCCGGTCTCATTGGGAGTTGGAAACCGAGGCAATGCTACACATCTTCACCTTTCTTCTTGCTGGCTACTCACCTGGATGAACTGCACGCCCTGGATATCTAGAAGTCCTGCAAGCACTAAGGTAAAGGGCCATAGTGCCCCTACATATATGTATATGGTTACCAGTGCCTCTGTTTATTATATATTGGTTACTAGGGGGGGCTGATATGGTGTTTTAGTTGTGGAGGTCAAGTGGACCCCACTAGACTCCTAGCCCGTACCTGACAATTGCCATATTACTCATGGACTTTCTATTGTTATCCAGTATCATCTATATATGCTATGGAGGAATTTTGACCAATTCTGATGCATCACAATTATCCTGTTCCATATTAAAAACAAGGTCATGATATCATCTACAGATAGAACATACAGGACCATATTTATTAAATGCTGCTATTTCACTTGCATGGGCTGTACGGTGCTTTCAGGCTCCAGAATGTGTGCTATGCAGTAGCACCTCATGATAAATATGAGCACAGTTTTAACGTGCATCTGACTGCCCAGCACTGAATGAGACTGCATGTGTATGAGTGCTGCAGGTTAAAATGCATTTATTAAACTAATGGGAGTTTTATTCTTCAAATGGGTATAATATATACTTGTTTCAATATTTCTCTGCAGGAAACTACAATTTGCTTCGTTTGGATTTACCATGTTGCTTGGAGTTTAGAGAAAAGTTGTGATAGAGGTGTGCAAAATTTTCACACAAGTTTGCGAAATGGCAAATATTGGACATAGTTTGAATTTTACTTTTTAGCCAATGTGATCTGTTTCACAAACGTATTGCCAAAATTAAGGCCTACGCAAAATCCCCGAGGAGTGGATACGTTTACCCCAAAATTGACAAAATTGCGAATTCGTATTAACTTTGCAGAATTTTGGGGGAAACTGAAACCGGAGCTTTTCATTCAAAGTCCTAACTCCGCCTAACTCAGATAACGGAACATTCGATAGGGGAAGGTGAAATATAACAAATACTGTGCATCCTACTTCAGTGGTGGTGTTATGGGGATTGTTAGGCCGGAGTTCCTAGGAAAGAGAAGAGACTTTGCTTGGGTTTTCATTGACTTCAATGTTTGTTACATTGTGAAACCCATTGTTCTGATATTTCTTGGAGATGGGCAATTATACTTTTTGTGGATCGGGATCTGTTTCGGATCGGCCGGTTCCTTTGGTCCGTGGATCAAAAAGGAAAATCTGCCGTTTCGGATTTTTAATTTTATTTTTGAGAGCAACCTGAAAACCGTGGCCGGATTGTTAAAACTCTACCGACGGAATTTGGTGGGGGGGGGGGGGACAGATCTAAAAAAAAAAAACCCGGAAAACAGATTTGGACTAGTTTTGCCTATATTTCTCAACGGTAACACATTTTCAGGTATGAGAAAAGATACAATGTTTCTCTAAACCTCATGCTGTTAAAGAACTGCTCCCTGTGGCATCTCAATGCATCATTTTGCGACCTCCCTTTTGACTGACGTGTATATTCTTCCTTCCATGACACTGCACACGCAGATCTGAAGACTACCGAGGCGTTTGCACAATCTTGAAGCATTTATTTCAAAAGTTTGCTTTTCCCTGAGGGGGAACTCTGCAGCGAGATTCAAAGCCAGATTTTAAAAAAAACAAAAACAAATAGTAATATCTTTGCAAGCCTTTCCAGAGCAGTATGCATTAAAGGACCTTCCAGCATCCTATACTTGGAGTCCTGACAGCAGCCGGAGCCCGAGGGTGGGAGCTGGAGTACATGTGTTTACAACCATTTCAAATTCACAGGCCAAGCAGGAAAAGAAGGAGAATGTCACAAAATTACAAATAAAACAGTTGACCATCAAAGTCAATGAGGCCTAGAAATGAATAATTTTTAGACGTGGAGTATCGGCTTTCTTTAATATTTGTCACGGCTGTGTGAGGGGTTAGCTCTGCTCAAAGGTGCAGTCACACGCAGTTTAGTCTAAAAATGTTTTTTTTAACATTGTTTTGGACCGGGGTAGCTGCACCCCTAAACCTTTCGTTTGTAAATCATCGCGTTGGTTTTTTTTACAATATCACAAAGCTTATTGCAAAAATCCCAAGTAATTTAATTTGTCGGGATTTATAAAAAAATGGCCACTTTTGGATCTTCTATATAATTCAACCCTGATCACTGCATCTTAGAAATTCTTGCTACATCCCCTGTTCCTGTTCTTCTAACTACTAGCTATTAATTAACCCTGCAATCTGTTGCTGGCTCCCCTGATTGTGAATGGGTTAACAAAAGCTGCATGTTCTGTGCAATCCTTTAAAAACTTGTTATTGTGTCCTAAATGTAGAGTAACTTACGGTGCCGATGCTGTTTTACTGCAAGTCTAATACACGTTGATCAGTGGGACAATACAGTATTTTAAATATAAAGTATCATAAAGTATCACAGTGGCAGTAGATTCAAGTTGTAACTGATAAGGAAAGACTTTTAATTCCAGCGCACGCAAAGCCGGCACTGGAATAAATCGCCGCTTACATCACGAGTCTTCAACGTGGGAGATTTTTCCATTGCGCAGCCAAAAAAAAAAAAACAACAAAAAAAAAAAAACACAGACTCCCAGACTTTTCCCCAGAAAATCAATTCAAAGTGAAAAGTGTTTTCCTGGCATCTGGCATGTATCCTTTAATCAAATACAAATTACAGCTTGACTGATGAATATTTAGTCAAATATTATGCAGTCTGATTGCAGAGATCAGAAGCAGAGGGTGGGCATATTTTTACTGGGGTTAGTCCTCCGGGGCAATGTTTTCTGGGAATGTATGTAGAACACACAGAGGAAACGTAGAGACAATAAGAAGAGGTTAGTTAGTGAGTTAGTTCTGCTGGCTGCTGCACTAATATATATAACAGAAGACAGGGGTGCCCAATGCTACCTCCAATTGACAAAACATATGGTAATAAGTATAATGTTAAATACTTCATTAATAATATTTTCTTGGTCACTTAGTTAAACCCTTTGGCCAAAGCGCTATAAGCCTGTATGCCAACGTCGAGGCATAACCAAATATGCAGGTCCTAACACTACACTGTGAACCTTTCTTTTTACCTCTGTATGAGGGGGAACAACCATAGTAGGTCCTGTCCATGCTGCAAAATGAAAAAAACGCCCAATTTAATAAGGTGGGGAGGGTTGAGCTCTGGGAGGAGGAGCCACCTACCTCCAAACAACTGTTGCCAGTTAGAAATTTAATTAACACACACATTCCCAGCAAGCTCAAACCCCAACACCCACCACATCATATATATATATTTATGTCAAAAGGATTGCTACTGAGCGTGGCAAATGTATACAACAGAAGACAGGCGAGCCCAATGCTATGGGGCTTCTGCACTAAGCCTGCAATGAACCATGACTTTCAGGTCCTTTCTAATCTGATTAATATAATTAAAGTATTTCTCTTATATAGCACTGACCGTGGAATGTAGCATTGTATATAGCATTTTTTCAGACAGAGTCCCTGTCCCAAATAACTTACACTCTAATGTTGTTGCTTGGGGTACAGGGGAGTAAAGAAAGTGACTTGCATTAGGTGAGAAGTAGCTAACACTGGGATAGCGACCATTTCACCCACATCAAAGGCAGTGACGTTATCACTAAGCTATTGCCCCAGCCGTTAAGGTAGCAATATTAACTACTATGAAAACGTTCCGCTGACTTGTTTAAGAAGTTTCACTGAACATTACCAATTTTCTCATTTCCCAGGAGGGTTTTGAAGTTAATAAGGAATAAAAGAGCTTAAAAATAATTAATTTAAA